>NC_142845.1:1515151-1818181 GCF_061612785.1 Hesperophylax consimilis
CTGCCAATCTTTGTACAATTGCCGCTCTTATAATTATCTACGCATCTAATTTCATCAACAGGAACATACTTAAACAATCTGCCAATCTTTGTACAATTGCCGCTCTTATAATTATCTACGCATCTAATTTCATCAACAGGAACATACTTAAACAATCTGCCAATCTTTGTACAATTGCCGCTCTTATAATTATCTACGCATCTAATTTCATCAACAGGAACATACTTAAACAATCTGCCAATCTTTGTACAATTGCCGCTCTTATAATTATCTTCACATCTAATTTCATCAACAGGAACATACTGAGACAATCTGCCAATCTTTGTACAATTGCCGCTCTTATAATTATCTACGAGTTTAATTTAATCACCAGGATTACGATTAATCGTAGCTATAGTAATACAAAGTTAATCGTGTCCACTTACCATATGAGGGAATTCTCCAGCTTCAATAACCTTTTCTCCGTTTGCGATGTGCGCCTTTACTAGGTTCGATGGTTCGAGTGTCGACATATATTTTCTGCAAACTGCAAATATTCAAACCAATGAAGACATGTTGAAGCCATTTGACAGAATCCTGTTAAAACAAGCTATGTTAATTAACAAAAAATATATATTGAAATGAAAATTACAATCTTTTTATTGCTTATAATTTTTTTATTTTTTATTTTTTTATTTTTTATTATTTAACATTATAAATGATAACAATATGCAGACTTATAAATAATTTGTTCATTATTATTCTATTTCTCCATAAGTTGAGCTCCAGGAGCTCGTGTTTATGGGAGGAGTCTTTACATTTAGTTCTAATGATTTTTTAAACAATAATCAAAAACTTTTGAAATAAATACAAACATAATATTAACATAGGTACACAAATTAGAAAATTGTTTTTTTAAAGATAATTAAAATAATTCATCTTTTTACAGATTAAGTAAGCGTGAGGAAATTAAGGGTACAATATATCAAGAAAAATTTAGAAAAGTAGTTTTTTTTAAAGACAATCAAATTAATATATATTTTTTACAGATTGAGTAAGTGTAAGAAAATTAGGGGTACAATATATCATTATCCAATTTTAGGGACTTAATTAACTTTTTGAATTGTTCATAATTCACAGTTTCGGTTACACTAATTTTATTTTTGGACAATAATATATTGTACCATCTCACACCTAAATACGAATAGTGGTGCTGAGCCGTGGTCGTTCTAAGCATAGGAATAGCTATTAAGCCATTTGTTTTGAATCTATTGCTTATGCTATCTGAGGGGTGAATTTTATAAATAAAATATTCTTTATAAATTTGATATAAGGCGATTCTCTTATACAATTCTGTTATAGATGGTACATTAAATTCCTGAAATATCTCTAAAGTAGGGGAGTCATATGGTTTTCTAAGGATGATTTTTATAATTATTCTTTGAATTGTAATTATGGGCTGTAAAGAAGCCTTAAAAGCCCCTCCCCACCCAATAATCCCGTACTGCAATAAGGACTGAATTAATGCATAATAGACAATTTTGATAGTTTTCTTATTTAAAATATTTCGTATATTATAGAAAATATAGATAAGTTTTCTTATTCTTTCAACAGTGAGATTAATATGGTCTTTCCATTTAACATTTTTATCTATTAAGATACCAAGATATTTTATATTGGATTTATGATTTAGTTTCGCGCAGTCCGTATTACATGTACCGTCATTTACACAGTTTTTAGAATGAATTGTTATGTTAATTAGGTTATTTGGCACATCTTCTTGTAGAGTGAAAGGAATACAATATGTTTTTTCTGTGTTAAGTGATAATAAATTGCCATCGAACCAATTTTTTATAACCTTCATATCCTGATTCGCTGCATTGGTAATTTCGTTCCATGTCTTTTTTTCGATAATTATTGCAGTGTCGTCAGCAAAGGATATAAGTTTACCATTAAGTGATAATTTAAACATATGGTTAACGTAAATTATAAATAAAATTGGTCCAATAACAGTCCCTTGGGGAATTCCAAATTCTAAAGTTTCATCTACGCTAAGTGAGTTATTAAGTTTTACTTTTTGGTTTCTTTGAGTTAGATAGCTTTGCAGCCAATACCTTACCTTACCAATAATACCGATATCATTTAATTTATTAATTAGTTTTGTATGGGAGATACTATCAAAAGCCTTACGTAAATCAATGAAAATGCCAAGGCATTTATTTTTTTTTATCTAATGCACGGTATATAGTTGAAGTTAGTTCTGCAATGGCATCATGAGTGCCTAGTTTCTCTCTAAATCCAAATTGGCTAGGACTAATTATTTTATTATTTTCAATATAGTATAAAAGTTGCTTTTTTACGATCTTTTCGAAAATTTTTGCAATGTTTGAGACAACAGATATGGGTCGATAGTTTGATATTTCTTCAGGGCTGCCAGATTTAAAAACGGGTGTTACAATAGATTTTTTATAAACGGAGGGGAATATTCCACTATTTAAACTAATATTTATAATGTGTGTAATTGGAATTAATAATTCATTATAATTTTTCAACATTTCTACTGTGACTCCATCAAACCCTGGTGCAGATGCACCTTTTAATTCACTTATAATATTTTTTATGTCATCTGTTGTTACCGGTTTGAAAACTGACAGATTATTTTATTTGTGACAGTCCTTTTCGAAATTATCTATTTTATAATTTTCATCAATCCGTGTAGCTAAATTTTGTCCGACGTTAGCGAAATATTTATTGAAGGCATTAGCACATTTTGTCGGTTCCATTAGGGCATTAATAGAATTTTTTCCGATATTAATTTTTTTAATTTGAGTTTTTTTGTTTTTTCTACTATTTATTTCATTTATTGTTTTCCATATATGTTTTACATTTTGTTTAGCCACATCAATTTCATTTTTGTAAAAGTTTTCTTTAGTTGTTTTTAGTAAACAGGTTAATTTGTTCCTAAATTTTTTATAATCTGTGTATATTTTTTTATCTAAGGGAAATTTCTTTGTCAAGCGATATAACTCTTCTTTTTTTCTAATAGACACGATTAAGCCATGTGAAATCCATGGTTTTATTTTTTTGAATTTTGATTTAATTTTTATGGTTTTAATATCTGTTGATGCTGTAATATAATTGCATAGTATATTATCAAAAATATTTGCGCATGTTTCAGCACATGTTGATTCTAATACGGAACGCCATGTTTCTGTTTTTATTTTTAGGCTTAATTTATGATGGTTTAGTGAATTTTTTGTAAAAGTATTGCATTTTGAATCAATATAATTATTAATATTAAGTTTTTGTATATAGATGCAAGTGTGATGATCAGTAATATTATTTTTTAATATTATCGTGTGTAATTTGTCGGTATCTTTAGTGTTACTCCATATGTGGTCGATACAAGATGGACGTTGACCCGTAATTTCTCTAGTATATTTATTTATACACAATATGAAATTCATTTCCGTCATATAATTGATAAATTCAGTTTTTATTCTGTTACTATTTTCGTTTGAAACATCTATGTTGAAATCGCCGATTATTGTTATGTTCTGTTTATTTTTTTTTTGATAAGATAATGCTTCTCAATTCATCCATAAATGTGTACTCGTTTGATCCGTGTGTTCGGTAAATTGCAATAATATTAAAACACATTTTATTTACATTTAGATTAATATCTAAGCAATTAACTCGCTGCATATGTACTTCTTCCACTGCGATGTTTGAATAGCAAGATTTAACAAATACAACAATACCACTATTTCTATTAATAGCACAAGATGTTGCGAAGTAGGTATATTCTGGTATGCAAAATTTATTGTATACGTTGGTGAATGCTTCCGTTAAAACTATAACGTCCGGTTTATGATTTAGTAAATTAATTGAGAGTAAAAATTCATTGAAATTTTGTTTCATTGATCTGATATTTAAATGGAGTACAGAGAATGAATTTGTTATTTTATCCACGATTTTATTACAATCTTTTAAAGTATGACAAATATATTCTGAAATATTAAGCGTTTTATCTAATTCCTCAGTGAAGAAATTATTCATTTTAAAAGAAATAAGGAAATAATATTGTTATAACTAATTGTCAAAAATGAATTTGATTTTGATGACAAACTATAAATTAGCAGCATATGTTCACGGATAATATCAAGGTTGACTTGAAATAGTTTTGGTGACAATATTGAACAACTTAGCATTATATTACTAGTGATGATATTATGAAGATGATACATGCTATGTAGTATATTAATTTTGTTTTGTATAAATAATATTTTACAAACATTAACACTTTGAGAGTAGGCTAATATTTTAATGTTGTGTTTTTGTCTTAAAATTTTACAGAAATAGTTAATTAAATATTTTTTGGATATTACTGATAAATCGTTATCTCTTCGATGGTAGATTAATAACATTGAAATGTTTCTCAATTGTTCGAAAGTTTTAATATTAATAGCTAAATTGTGTGAAAAGTCAGAAAAGTGTGAAAAGTCAGAAAAAAAGCGTATTTGAAACAAAAATATAAAATTTGGTATTGAGTTTTTAATCTTGTTAAGAATTTTAAAGTTAGTTATTAAGAATGTTAAAGTAGGTACATACCTATTCATAATTTATACGCCCTTGGGCAATAGTCATCATTTTTTTTAAATACATACAATTTTTGCTATTTGCTTTATGATTTGTATCGTTTGTTGACTTGAAAGTGTTGTTTTGGAAATCACAATTTTTGCATTTCTCTTCTTTGTTTTTATTGGGACAGTCTTTCCAAGGATGGTCCATGGCGCAGTGCAGGCACGAAGCATTCTTGTCCTTATTAAAGCAGTTGACAGCTGAATGTCCAAATCTCAGGCAATGGAAGCATTGCATTATTGGATTAGCATCCTCCACCCGCACTCTGTGGTATCCAATATTAATTTTCTCTTTAGATATGAGATATTTCCTAAGTTTTCCACTTGTTTCGACTATATAGTTTGTAAGATTGTTTTGTCCTTTTGGTTTAAGCATTTTTACTAATTTTACTGAGTTTTTCGGATTTTCATCCATGATGATTTTAATTCCATCATTTTGGGTTATTAATGATTCTATTATTTCTTCTTCTGATAGGTCGATAGGTAGGTTTCTGATGAATAGTTTAGGATTTTTTTTTTCTAATTCTTTCGCGATCATAGTATTTTTGAAGACTATATTTATTTCTTCTGTTAGTTTTTTTGCGTGATCCTTTTTGGGGCAAGAGATGATTAGTTTCTTATTTGATGCTTTTTGTACTCCATTTACTGCAATCCCCAAATGCGATGTTTTAATTTTTTTAACTATCATGTCTCGAATATTATCAGATGTTGTATTAGTATTTTCACTTGCAATTATTAATGAGTATTTGGCCTCTGGTATAGGTATTGAGAGGGTTGACTTGTTGTACGTAGTATTAGTTGATTCCTTTTTTTCCTTTAAATAATTTTCAATTTTTTCTGAATGTTTTTCTTCATTTAATATAAGTTTATTTTGTAGCTCAATTATTTTTTCTTGTAGTTGAAGTTTTTCCTTGCACCATATTTCCTCTAGCTGGTGTATATCTTGTTCTATGTTACTCCTTTGTTTTGCCTCTTTGACAGATGAGCATTTTCCTATTTCAATTTTAATTGAGTCAATTAATGATTGGACACTTCGGTCCATAATGAGTTATTTTTTTTGCGGGCTGTCTGGTGACTAAACGCAGCCAGCCTGCTTTATTTTTGCAACAACAATATGTTAAACTGGGTATCACTGTGGTTTGTGGTTACTGAGTTTATCGAAATTTCTGTCCGTGCGAGCTGCACGGCAGCAGAAACTAGACTATACTTTTTTACACTAACCCCACACAGGAATTTCCCTCATGGCCTATGTCATCCATTGGGATGCTGTGGAGAGGAGTCTTTTTAAGGAAAGTACGGAGAGAAAGTTCAGGAAAGGAAAAACGTATGAATGATGAATAGGAATCTAGAGATCAGCGTGTCCAGGAGTGATGACCAGTTGGAGAGATCAAAGGGTCTCCCCAAACCAGCCTCTCCCGATCTGGCACGCCACGCAGCTGGCGGGCAGGCGCATTCTGAACACACCTCACCCGATGAACGCGAGCACCCCTGCTAAGTCACCAAACGTAGCGAACCACTCACTGTGACCTATGGCAGAGGTGTTGGTTATCCACTTAATGGTTCCCGGGGCAGCTATACTAACACAACGATTCACCAAACAAACCGCACAAAAGCATTACTGTTTTAAATCAAAATCTTTTTATTTATTTTTACCACCAAATTTAATTATGGTATTATTAAGTTCGGCAAGTATTTTAGTGTTACTATCGTTTCGCTGAGTAGAATACAAATAAAAAATAAATTACTCAAAAAAAAAAAAAAAAGTAAACTACGAAAAAAAAAAATTTTTCAATAGAAATGTATGAACGCGTAAAGGAAACAACTTTAAAAAAATACAGTATTATAGTTAAGATTATCTGTGACAGTTTCAATTGATTAACTTTTTTGCTTTCTTATAAAATTATTTACAAAAAAATAAAAAACAGTTTTGTGATTGAAATCGAACGTTTCTAGACTCCGTTTGTCTATTAAATAACTACCTGATAACACACCCATGCTAATAGAACTAAGCAAATATTAACATTTTAAAATGCAGATGAAGTTATAGTGATTTATTTTTGGGGTATTATGCCGTTTTGCGCTATGTTCTGCTGCTCTGCCCTGATGATGGACACTGTAATGCTGTCCTAAATGTTGACTAAAGAAGGAGGTAGCGTAACACGGCATAATACCCCAGAAAATCCATCATGGGAGCAGGACACTTTAATGATGTCCGAAATGTTGACTAAAGGAGGCAGCGCCGCATGGCAAAATACCCCAAAAATAAATCATTATGATGCTTTTGGCAGTAAAAATCTAAAATCATAGTGATTTATTTTACGAATATTTTTTGTGACTTATGCAAAGAAAAAGAGATTTATTTATTTATTTATTTATTTATTTACACATATACGGCACAACACGTGCCATTAACATAATTGACATACTTATAATAGTACAACAACATGAAGAATAACAGTATAATGTTAGTAAAATTTAAGAAAATAGGTAAAAAGTAAGGTAATAAGTAGTGTATAAAAACTATAATGTATAAAAGTAAATTGTAAAGTGAATAGTTTAAAATATAAAGTATTAAAGTACAAACCATAATTTATTAGGAAAAAGTATAAATAAAAATAAAAATTTAAAGATTGAAATAAAACAATAAAATGTACCAATAAGATACCTATCTCAAGGTACCGACAATGATTTAAATATAAAAAGTAATAAATCCTGGATTATGTTAACCGATATGATAAATTTTACAAGTACTTATGATTTCAAGTGCATTAATAGTTTTAGAAGTACTGGTAGGCATATTATGTTTACATGATGTATTTACGTGGTACTAGCAAACAAATTTAGTTTAACGCATCTTTTGTATGAAGACAGATTACCGGCAGCGTGATCAATATTAGCATATTCATTGCCTAAAATATGCAAGCGATTGATGGTTGAGTTTTGTTCTGCGTTCGTCATAGTATTGTCACAGTGAAAAGGTGTTTTGAGTCGAGTCGGTCTACTAGGTACATGGTAATTTATTAATGAGACCAATTCAGGGGAGTCAAACCAGTTATTGTTTATTTTAAATAAGAAAATAAGATCATTGAGTATTCTTCTATCTTTTAACGATAAGAGTCTCATTTTTTTTAATAAAGATTCATAGTTTATGTCAACCGCAGGAATACCTAATTTGAAATTAATTGATCTGAGAAATTTGCGTTGGATTCTTTCAATGGAGTTTGCATGGCTTTTGTAGAAAGGGTTCCATATGGGGGAATTGTATTCTAAATGACTCCTAACCAGAGTTGTATATAGTATTTTAAATGTTTGGATATTTTTAAAATCTTTACAAATTCTTACAATGAAGCCCAGAGTTTTCATTGCTTTACCCGTTATTATATCAATGTGATTGGTAAATAGTAGTTTAGAGTCGAAGGTTATTCCAAGGTCCCTTATTACAGGTACTGACAATAAACTGTGATTGTTAAAAGAGTAACTATATTTGATAGGGTTTTTAATTCTAAAGAAACTCATGATTTGACATTTTTTTATATTAAGTGTAAGTTTGTTAATGGTACACCATTCTACGAATTTTATAAAATTGGATTGGAGGGACAAGCAGTCGTATATATTTTTTATGATTTTATATATTTTCATGTCATCGGCAAATAATAATATGTTAACATCAGTGAATATGGAAGTGACATCGTTTATGAATAGTATAAACAATATTGGACCAAGGTGCGAACCCTGAGGCACACCACTAGTGGCTTCAAATTCGTAAGATAAGTGTTCTTTAATACAGACAGTTAGTACACGTTTTGATAAATAATTCTTAATCCAACATAATAAATTACCACTTATTCCTAATTTAGACAATTTATTTATAAGAATTTTAATGCAAACCTTATCAAAGGCTTTACTAAAATCCGTGTAAATTGAATCAACTTGTTCTCTATTAGCAAGAGCACCAGAGATAAAATGTTCATACAGTGTAAGGTTAGTTAAGGTAGATCGTCCAGAGATAAAACCATGTTGAAATGATGAGATATTAAATTTTATGCAAGAACATATTTTTTGGAGAATTAACTTTTCAAAAATTTTTGGTATTGACGATTGTATGCATATTGGTCTGTAATTTTCAACTAAAGACTTGTCTCCGCTTTTGAATATAGGAGTGAGAAAGCTATTTTTCCATATTTGTGGGAACTTGCCTGTTAAAAGTGATTGATTAAATAGTAGGTACAGAGGGTAAGAGACACTACTCCCACAGTTTTTTAGAAATACGGGGGGAATTTTATCTGGCCCTGAGCACGATTTAGGTTCCAGTAGTTTGATACATGCTGCAATTTCTTTAATCTCAATATGTATCCGAGATAGTTGTAAATTTATATCGGACTCAAAGTTTGGAATGTCTTCATCAGGGATATCTGTTTCATATACATCCTTGAAAAAATCTGCAAACAAATTGACAATATCTTTGATTTTACAGGAAGTTTTCAGTTTATAGTGCATAGTTTCAGGTATGCCAAGGTTGTTGTTATTTTGAGCTTTACAATAGTTGAAAAAATATTTTACATTGTTACCAATCGAAAATTCCACATTCTTAATGTAATTATTATAACAAATGTTTGATAATTTATTACAATCTTTTCGCAGCCTGCTGAAAATTATAAAATCAGAAAGATTTGTTGTTTCTTTGTAAATTTTATGCGCTTTTTTCTTCTCAATTACTATGTTAATGAGGTCCTTGCTAAACCAGCGAGGGAAATTTGAAGATAGTTTATAACTAATTGGGACAAAGTTTTCTATGGTTTTATATAGATGATCGTAAAAGGCTTTAATATTCTCATCGAGATTACCTCCTTCTAGTATAGACCAGTCAGTGTTATAAAGATAATCGCGTATTGCAACATAATTGGCTTTATTAAAGTTAGGATATTGTGTCTGGTTTTTAATTTGGCATTTTATAGGGTTACATAATACAGTAATATCTAAAGGTGGGTGATGAGAATCAGGGGGAAGAACTGAATCGAGTGACTTTCCAACCGCAGTTGACAAGTCGGTACAAAGAACAAGATCTAGTAATCTATTATTGTCATTTTTTACATTGTTTAATTGAACTAGGTTAAGGAAATCACATAATTCAACTATTTCTTTTTCTGTGTCAGTTAAGCTAGAGTTTTGAGATAATGTAGAATTGTCGCGGGTACCCCAGTTGATTTTTGGTAAATTGTAATCACCGATGATAGTGATTTTACTATTTGGAAATTTAAACGACAGTTGTTCAATATCCTCGAAATGACTTTTGTATACACTGATATCTGATGATGGCGGAATATAAACACTGCCTATGATATTTTTTTGATTTTTGCCGTTTAGTAAAATGTAAACTTGTTCCACATTAGAATTTTTGGTTTTCAGAAGTTTTGAAGGATGTATCTTGTTGACAGCTATCATGACGCCACCGCCTCTAGATTTAGCGCTGGTTTGTTGACTTCTGTCAGACCGGTAAATATGATGGTGGGGTAGACCAAGCTCAGCAGAGTTGATGGATGGTTCCAGCCAGGTTTCCGTAAGAATGAGGATGTCATGTGGCAGTGTTGGGGCATGTATTTTAAAGTCCTTAAGTTTAGTTTTCATGCCTCTGACATTTTGGTAATAGCACTTCAGTTTGTTTACATTGTGTCGTTTTTTGGAAGGGTTGTAACAATAGTTGGTTTGGAGTTTATGTACTTTATGGTAAGGTTTGGTTCACCATTCTCTTGACGGAACAATAACTGCTTTCTAAGCTCCACCAATTGATTCCTTTGGAGGATGGTTAAGTCATTACTTGCTTTGATTCCGTCTTTAAATTTGGTGCTATTACGTAGGAGAGTTCTCGGTGCGATATTGTTTGTAAATTCCAATTTAATTGGACGATTTTTGTTGGCAATTTTCTTGGCACCCAGTCGGAATACTTTGACGTTGATTAGATCTAATGACGGGTCGATAGCTTTTATAGCCGAAGAAACTTTGTCTCTATCTTCCGTAATGATGACTGCCTTTTCATCAGAAAAGCTCTCGGGAACGTTATATAATATGACGTTGTTAGATCTGATGGCCCTATCTTCCATTTCGGTGACAATATCACCCATATTAATGTCAATCGGGTTGGTCCTGCTGAGTTGCGTATTATTTTTCATTGAATTTAATTCTCCTTGCATTACTCCAAAATCGACTACCAATTCTGCAATCGTAGCCATAAGTTCGGTTGTTTTTGGTATTATTTTTACGATATTTTCCTTAGAGAATTTATTGCTAGGCTCATGAACGATTGAGATCAATCCACTGATTATCGCATTTACTTTGGTAATGTACTGCGAAGCTTTATCACTCAGAGCCATTGTTATTTTTTTTTTTTTTTTTTTTTTTTAAACAGTTGTGAACCCCTGGATTTTTGGTAGGGCGTGTAAGTACTACCGCTGGCGGCGCGGGCGGTGTAGATGCGGGCGCGGGGGGCTTATAGCAACTGTCACTTGATTACACTAATCCTTGTTTTAAACACTTTTAATGCACTATATACTTTTCTGACAATTAGTAAACTTTAAGCCAGTGTTAATTTAATATAATTAGGTGAAACACTTTAAATTTAATACTTTTTATGACTGCTTTAGATGATTTTGTTAGGATAAAAATAATGCGTGTGCACTCTCCGTATTGTTGTTGTTGTCAATTCGTTGATTCGTCAATTCGTTAGATGGGAAAAATAAGTTTTGTGACTTATTCTAAGAAAAAGAGAAGGGACAAATATATTTTATGACTTATGCAAAGAAAAAAAGATGGACAAATATGTTTTGTTGTGGGACTTATACTTTACTTTATTTTTTGTGTAGGAAATTTGTAGTGCATCTTATATGATGTATTCAATACTGTCATAATAAAATATGATTTCTCCGTAAAAAACCCTATATATTGTAAAATTTTTCACAAAAACTATAAATTATAAGCACTTCGTGAATGAATTAAAATTATTAGTACTCTCAGAGAGAAGACTCGTTTCAGACTGGACTTTTAATTTTAATACTGTACATGGAATTATTGACAGCCCTGATTTACTCAGTCTAATTACCTTCCGTTTACCAACTAGAACTAACTACTATATCGAAAATTATTTTTAAAAACTTAATTAAATGCAGTTGGTAGATGTGTTCAATCTCAGGGAATATAGTTACAAGAAGGCTATAATAGCATACCTCAATAGTAAAAATAATGAAAGTTGGCAAAATACTATTCTTATGGGTTATGTATAATTTTAAAGCAAATTTTACTTCTTGATGTCCGTTTGACTAAATCATTATTTCCATATCATATGTTTGTAAAAGGCCGAATGGGCGTATACGTGTACTATAAAAATAACAAGATTTGATTGTGACCTAAAATGAACACCATAGGGAAAACAAGGAATGTCAGCTAAAATCCCAAATTGAACTAACAATACCGTCTAGCGGCATTACTGTGTATCTTTCGCCGTGCAAACTTATTTTAGTAACAATCATATTTGATTATTTAAATAGACAAAAATCAATGCTGATGAGGATGCAAATAAGCATCAATAGTAAAAAATCAATGCTGATAACGATGGGAATAAGCATTAATAGACAAAAATCAATCCTGATGACGATGGGAAAAAGCATTAGTAGAAAAAGCAATAATAGACAAAAATCAATGCTGATGACGATGGGAAAAAGCATTAATACACAAAAATCAATGTTGATGACGATGGGAATAAGCATTAATAGACAAAAATCAATGCTGATGACGATGGGAAAAAGCATAAATAAACTAAAATCATTGCTGATGACGATGGGAAAAAGCATAAATAAACTAAAATCATTGCTGATGACGATGGGAAAAAGCATAAATAAACTAAAATCATTGCTGATGACGATGGGAAAAAGCGTTAATAATGAATGTAAGTGACAAAATACAGACTTTTAACAATTAAATGGTGATATATCATTGCATAAGTAGATAATACCAATAAATCCAAAAGAAAAATGAAACACATATATTTTAATGTGAATACCGCACAGGAGTCCCAACTGCCCCCTAACTTTCTTAATGCCAATTAATGTTGTCTTTCTCGAAATGAGTTTTTTTAACTCTCTGGGAATAATATATTATTATTATTATTGTAATATTAATGTATTATCATTATATAAATTTTAAAAATACAAAATAAGTTCAAAAGAAAAAGTTGTTACTGAATCAAATGATGATTTTTGCAAATTTGTCTTGAATTGAAATTCCTTGTTTTTCCCCTATGTTCTCCAAATCAAGTAGGAATCTACTTTACCTTGTTTAGCAGTATGTGTTGGGTAGTGAAGGCAGCAAACCTTCTCAGTGCCTTCACAATTAATTGGTTTCGGGTCTTCTCGAAACCGGTTTGCTATTTTACTGAAATCAAAACAAGTTAACAACAATAAAAAATATATACAATTATATTTAAAAAACAAGTTAACAACAATGAACATAGAAATACAATTTTATGAAACAAGTTAACAACAATGAAAAAAAGATATACAATTATATATAAAACGAATTAACAACAATGAACAAAGTATTTTATGCCTGCATATAAGTACAAAATAAGTTGCAAATTCTACAAAATGAAAAATAATTAAGCGCGATGATATTTATACATAAAAATAACAAAAAACATGTTAGCAAAATACTTTTCGAACAAAATTATGTACAATAAGAACATTCACAGGCATAGCACAAAGACGTGCGATGGCACCATAAAATCTACGATCTATCAATTGCGAAACAACTTTAGTCTAAGTAAATTCAAAACAGATTTTAAGAACCACATTTAAACAAGAGAAAATATATAGTTTGTAAGATATGATAAATCAGTTATTTTTTAACTTAAATTTAGAAATATCTAGTGTTTCGTGACGCTGAATTGTTTTAACACTTTTAAGGCGGCTAGGATTCAAATTTACCTGATTTGAATCTGCGCAGTGTTGCTTTGAGTTGAATCGAGCCGCCCGCGCCGTAGCAAAAACGTCATCTAATGACAGTTGACGAAAACACCGTACCGAGAAAACAACCGATGTGTCAAGTCGATTTTTACCCTGAGTTATAATTATTTCAATCTTATACGAGTGCCTGTGAATTCCTCCACCATATAAGCGCTACCAAAAGTACCATATCATCGAACATCACAACCAAATCTTCCGTAAGTCACATTTGCGAATACCTATCTTTTTAGTTCGGCGAACGGAGTCTGAATTTACACTTATAATTTACAATTGGCACATACCTGCCTAGATTATAACCATTATAATCTAACCCATGTGTCGATAGTCTACGCGATTATCGCACAACAATAGTAAATTAATAAATAAAATAAAGTATTCGTTAAGATAATTAAATGTTGTCATACTTACTTCAATAAGTGATCACATTCGTTCATGTATATGCATTTTCCTATGACCCCACCAGGTAACACACATTTTTTAAATACTAGAAATAATGAAAAACAATAGATAAATATACGAATGGAAACAATGCACAATTTAAAATATTTTCAAACAATTCAGCTCTTCAAATAATGTTTTCTTAGATACGGCTATGGTTTGCGATCTCGCAGCCGGCAATTCCGCGGCTTTCAGCAATATTATGTCCCGCGGATAAGCGGGATTTTCATGTGCAGGATTTGTGGAATTATAAAAAATAATTTACGCACAAAAATCTGCTGTTTCGAGGTACGAATCACGTAATACGCGAGCGCTAGAATAATTTTACAGCCCAATTTTTTTTATTTTTTTTTTTTATCAAAGTCTTCTTAAAATACTTTTAACTTTACGTTTTGTATGTTTTTTTTTTATGATATCAACGCTTTTGAAAGTATTTGTTATGTTACCAACATACTTTTATAATATTACTAGTAACAAAGATGAATAATACAAAAAGTCCTCTTAAATTACCCAGTTGTACCCTTTTAATAACTTTTAAAAATATATTAGTATTAAAGATTGTTCCATCACGACGTTTGTCGAACCTGCTAGGTCACACCAATAGCTTCATTATGTTTCCACCAATCAAAGAGCAGGATTCAATAGTACGTGAAATCATGCTTCATTTTGATCTTGAAGAACACAGTTATATGCGCCGTCATAGGTCAACCTCCATCTTCTCAACATGTAAGGAGATATTCACCGAAGTAAAAGCCGCTGTAAAACTCTGTTTTGGGGCAATTATTCATTATCGAACATTAATCGTCCGGGCATCATTAGACATATCAACATATACAAGAATAATCAAACCTGAAGTGCCGAAATCTTGCGTTATTAATCTGTGTGTTGGTCGGGGCATCGCAATCCTAATGAAATTCAAGTTTCCTTAGACACAGAGAGGATCTAACTCCTCTCTCTGTCCCTTTACGGTGACGCAACCTAAGGCGTCATCGTACAAAGATAATAATTTTTTTTGACAGTATTTTAATGTAGCCCCTCAATAATATTCCAAATAATTACGAATTGAACAAGCCAGCCGCAGGGTGTCGGCGGCGCGGTATCCAGGCTTATCGGGGTGAGAAATTTCGCGGATTCTGACTAGAATAAAAAAGAGATAGATAGGATAGATGGAGAGAGATTGCGTAGTTTATGGATTTTGCGCAGTTTGAGGATTTTTCGTGGCTTGTAATATAGCCACAAAACTGCTTCCGTCTGGCTTGTGTTCACACAGCCAGGCCCCAACACCTCACAGCCTGCCGGAGATATCCAGCAGGCCTGGAGCAGGCGCACGCGCCCCAACTGCCCTTTTCAAGGCAAACTTCGCAATTCACTTACGTCGTCCCAACTGCCTTTTTCAAGGCATTCAGCAAAATACTCAAATAACATTAATTTTTTCTCGTTTCAGAACAAACAACATAAAATGCCTTACCACCGCACACCACGAGGAACAGCGACATTTAAGCGCAACAAGCCCCTGCCCACGGATTTCCCGGAGGGTGCCACTGGCTGGAGATTAGATCCAGATACGCACGAGCAGGAATTCGTGTATGGATCCTCGCAGATCGGCTCCGGCTCGGCAACCGGATCACCAAGAGCCTCATAACCCATGGTAGAGGAATGGACGAGGGCTACGGCTTCAAAGCGCCCCCATTCCCCCCCAAAGCCCATTTTTCGCGTGGTTCACGAGAATAAATATGAAACCTTACATCAAGTAAGAGAACCAGCCCAGGATATCTCGTCGCCACCGACGAAGAAACGCCCGACGCTACCAGGACCAGTGGCGTCCACCAGCAGAGACCAGGCGCCCACCAGCCGAAAACCAACGACTACTACGACTCCTGGGAAGAGTACTCAAGTCCCGCCCGTAATCATGACCATAGGGTCAATGACGCACGGCGACATCACGAAAGAAGTGCAGAGGCACATTGGGAACGCCAATTTCAACTTTCGGTATGCCAAAGGAGGCAAAATCAGCGTTGTGGTGAGCTCAGTAGAAGCCCATAAAAAACTGACAGCAGCCCTACGTGGAGAGGAGGAGCCGTTCCACACCTACACCACAGAAGCGGATAAATTGAAGAAGACCGTCATCAGGGGACTCTCGAAGTTGTCACCAGAGGAGATAATGGAAGACCTTGAGAATCAAGGCTTCCCGGCAAGGACTGTGGTCAAGATGACCACCCCGGGAACAGAATACCCGCTTTACCTGGCACACTTTGGCCAGGAAACAAACATGGGCCACCTGAGAGCCGCAGTGGTCTACCTGTGCCACTGCAGGATTACTTTGAGGAAGTATAGAAGCAACCACCTCCAACACGGAACACAATGCCACAGATGCCAAAATTTCGGACATGGGTCCAGAAATTGCGCACTCGTTGCCCGCTGCGTCAAATGCGAAGGCAGTCACGCCACACCGGAGTGCCCCAAAACCGATCGAGAAGAGCCGGCCGTCTGCTGCAATTGCGGCGGAGCCCATCCCGCAAACTACGGCAAATGCCCCAACAGGGTGGCATACGTAGCTGCTCTCCAGCGCAGACAGGAGCAATCCAACGCCCAGAGGCGCAAAGAGGCAGAGCCCCGGGCACAGAGACCCGCGGCCCGAGTTGACGGCCGGTCCTGGGCGGACGTAGCGGGCCGAAGCAACCACCAGCAACAGGCTCCTGAACAACAGGAACCACGAAGAACCACACCGGAACAACGCCAAGCGCCAAACACCGGATCCTCTGATGACGAGGACATAATGATCCTACTGCAAGGCCTCATCAGGGTACGCGAAAAACTGGCCTCCTGCTCATCCAAGACAGAGAAACTGATTATCCTAATGGAGCTTCTCAAGGAGATCACACCGTGAAGCTCCATGAGAAAAAATGACAGCGACGGCGAAGAAATAGTATCCTTTTTTAATATGACAAAATGTGTTTTTTCTTCCATAGGAATTCTCTCACAAACTTTTTTGCAGGACCACCGAAGCGAAAAGGACGCAGCCAAAACATGAAAAAATGAAATACTTAAATTCAGTAAATCACAAAGTCAAACAGCGTAAAAAGTTCAGAACTTATTGTTTTTCTTTTTCTTGTCATTTGTATGAGGTTTTTTATCCAGTTAAGAATTTTTCCTCATAAAACTTATTAATGTAACATAAATTCAGTCAATTAAATACAACCATCAGATGGTAATAGTAATAAGGCTAATCAGCCGCAGTACTAGTTAGTTAGAAATATGAAGGGTATTGTTATAAGCCCTAGCTAGTTAGAGGATTACGAAAGAATCCAAAAAAATAAAATAAAAAAAAATTCTGACTAGAATTGAGGTTTTTTTATCCAGTTAAGAATTTTTCCCCATAAAACACATTATTGTAACGTAAAATCAGTCAAGTAAATACGACCATCTGATGATCCGCATAATGAGCCGCAGGACTAGTTAGTTAGAAACATGAAAGGGTATTGTTATAAGCCCTAGCTAGTTAGAGAATTACGAAAGAATCCATCAAATCAAAAATTATGACTAGAATCTGCATGGAATTGGCAAGTGGTGAGAATTGAAAACATATTAGCAAAATTAAAAAAAAAATGATCTTATACTTTCAAAATAAAATTAGTTGATTTTCTTTTCTATAATACCTAGCAAAACCTATAGCAAGATGTATTACACTAATCATTGCTCTTTTATAAAAAAAATAGTAAAAAGCATACCGCCAATCAATCACATATTTAATTACTGAATCCACATTAAATAAAATAAAGTACAACTAATACAACTTTGTATGCACCACTATTTAATCAAAAAAGAGCGACATGTTTAAAAACCAATAGTTTCATTGTTTAAATTACATTACATTTGTCCTCACGAAAAAACCATTGGTTTTGAAACATATTTTGATTAAATAGTTGTTTTTACAAAGTTATTTATTCCATTTAAAACATTAAATTGACGCCACAAAGAGAATTGTAAATATTTGAAGAAAACATAAGAAAAGAAAATAAGATAAAAAATAAAAAGAAAATATTTGAAGAAAACATTTATTTGATGACATTCAGAAAAAAATGTTAATACTTTACCTTCATATTCGGCGGAAGCAAACAAGACTCCGAAACTTATGAGGAAAAACAACCTGATAGCAGACACCATCATAAGTGATTCTCTAATTCTAACTCAACTGGTTTTATATTAGTATAGTTTTAATTCGCGTAAAAATCGAATCATAGATATTTTAAACAATTTTCTTTACGATATAAATAAATACTACATTCACAAAATAATCGTCACGAAACCAAAGGTTTCTTCGTCTGGATTGTCACATGAAGTTTGTTTAACCTATTTCGATTATTTTTATTAAATAGTGGTGTATAAAAAGTGTTTTATTTGAAAGTGACGCCGCAAATTGAATTTTTGAACACCCAAAATTTTCTTTACGATTTGCGGATGTGTTCGAATTATTTTTGTTGACGGTATAAGACAGAACAGATGTCCTAGTATAGACTCTGGACCTAAACCACCGACTGACTAGAATCATAAAATCAACATGTTTTTTGGGCTTGCTTGTTTTTTTCCTGGGAAACTGGTTTGCAACAGTTCGAAAAATTGTAGTAAAAAAGCAGTGGCTCAGCAATTTAAACGTTTTTTACAGTTATTTAAGCTAAACCATCTCACATGTGCTCAGCGTCGAGCCCTTGATACTCTTCATAGAAAGTTTGCAAATCTGGTGGCTTGGGCGAGCATGTGCCTACTCAGAAAGCCAGAATATTAACCCCTCAGGCCTCTGGCATATCGACCGTTATATTTCTTTAAAACGCTGTCGGAAGGTCAGAGGATTCAAGCATATTTCCATTTTTTTAATGTTTTATCTCACAAGAGCGCCCCGGACTGTACAGTGTAAAGACTGGGGAGATATGTTGCCACCCGGTTGGGCAGCGTTGTGAGGCGGTATAAGATAGGGAGGGATTTATTAATGCAGGTCTTGAAGGGGAAATTCAATTGTTGGCGTACTTGAGAATTGTGTAGGGTTAGGGGCTGGTTACTATTAAAGAATCTGCTAGCCCTATACGAGACGCCCAGTTTCTTGTGCGCCAGGTTGACTCGGTTTCTATAGAGCTCCGATACTTGAGCCGGTCTGATATACTTACTCCAACCATTTCAATGTAGTCTTTATTGGGGAAGGTGCTTCCGTCAAATTGCACCAGACAGTCATTGATCTCCCTCTTTACCAAAATCAGACACGATTGGGTTTTTGAGAAGTTGAAACTGACCAGGTTGGCCTTACCCCAGGCACAAACCTTGTCGAGGTGGTGGTCAACTTTTGTCTCACAACTTCCCGAGCTATCAAGAGCGGATATCAAGAGTGATAAAGGACTCGTCAAAAAGATAATCCTCGTATACGGTGCTGTTGTTGCATAGCAAGGAATTGGTGCACATTCAACGAGATCGTTGGTGTGCAACAAAAAAAAAGTCGGTTACAGCACAGATTCTTGTGGCATCCCCGCATTGATTTGGTGCAGAGTGAAAGAAGAGCCGTCAACTATGGTTTGAACTATTCTTAATATTTCTTCAATAATGCAGGGTCGGATGGATCTCTAACGATGGTAAAAGCGCCCAGTGCCAGACCCTGTCAAAGGCTTTGGAGATATCTATCCCGACGGTTTAAGTTTCTCCAAAACGTTCCAAGTACCGCTCCCAAATATGCGTTACGTACCCGAGCAGATCACAGGTTTCGACGAGATCCATATTGTCGATCTCTTAGGAAGTTGTTATTCTCGAGGTATGTGAGAAACTTGTTATTAACCACCCTTTCCAATACCTTTGAAAGTATGCAAGTGATAGCTATGGCTTGATATTTGAGGGGATCGAAGCGGTCCCCTTTCTTAGGGATTGGGTGGACGATCACCCTTTTCTAAATATCTGGCACCTTTCCCCTTTTGAGTGAGAGTTTAAATAATTTTGAGAGTACCAGGGTTGATTCTGCAGAACACTTCTTAAGGACGAGTGCAGGTATTCAGTCTGGCCCGCTGGCTTTATCGATTTTCTCGTTCAAGTCCTGGAGAATCTCCTTATTCTGGATCATTGGTTCCTCCATTTGGAAACTGCAGTGCGGAAAGAAAGAGGAAGTTTCTCCGTTTTCTGGAGATTCTTTTCGAGAGTCGAGTTTTCCGCTAAAATTTTGCCTAATAACTCAGCTTTCTCGCGGGCCGAGTTAGTTAGCCGGTCATCGAGCTTGGTCAGATGTGGAATGTTGTTCTGCAGAAATTTCTCTCAAAGAAATAACGGCTGCCGGTAGGTCAGTCAGCCAGCTTTTGGGCAATTCTTTAATCGTGGTCACTTTTAACTCTATTAAAAGTTCTCTTGCAATATTTTGCCCATTTTCGATACTATCGACGGAACCAATTTTCCGGAGTACATTATCAGCCGTGTTTTTTTAGTCTGATCGTTCCAGCACGGCGATGGTCAAGCCACGGCTGTATGGCCGCTCAAGAGGATTTAACAGAGAAGGAAATGTAGCAATCCATAGAAGATGTGATTACCTCTTCCACCTCGCATGTACAGATTGATGGATCCTCTAAGCTAAAGCAGACTGCACTCCAAGGAAAGGTGCTGAAGAATGACCGTATGCCATCCCATTTTGCTGCTCTGTAGTGCCATACCTCTTTACACGATTGCCAGGTTGACTGTTCATGAAGGATGGGACACAGGTGGTCATCAGGCAGTGGTCGGAGGATCCTAAAGGTGTTGTAACCTCCACTCTGTCCTAGTCTAGGCTGGCCAAATTATTATAATCAATAATTAGTCGCCCGAAATATTCATACAAATTGAAAATATCTCCCGAGTAAAAATAAAAGCCACCGACGCGAATCGAACCCGCACGTTCTGATTGCTGGTCAGGTACTCTGAACCACTAAGCTAAGTTGGATTATTTCCATCCCGCCAAAAGCTTCAACAGTTATTGCTTACTATATATATCACCTGTAAGCAACCAACTTTAGTTTTGTTGGAAAGGCTTTTTTAGTGCTGAATTTCCACCAGACATTTTATATCTACATTTGTTGGTGAAATATTTTGACTGCAAATATTACTATTCATTATGATAACATAATGATTATAAGATAAGGGTTTTTATGCATGGCATAAAGGATAACAAATTATTATAAGCAATAATTACTAGCTGCTAGCTGGTGTGAAATAAACAAATTATTCCTAAATGTGAAAAAATGTTTCCACATGTTATAAAGTTTAATGTTTACGGAATATCCATTAATTCCATTAATAATAACGAAATTATATTGGTACCATTCATCAAAGACCTCGGAGTTATTTTCGACAGGAAACTTACCTTTGATCGCCATTGCGTAACAATTTCCAATAAGGCAATGCAAATTGTAGGTTTCGTAATACGTAATACAAGGACTTTTCATAACGTTGAGTCAATGAAACGACTTTACTGCTCCCTTGTGAGATCAAAGCTAGAATATGCATCTGGTCTCCAATGTATACCTGTAGTTTACACCACTTGGAGAAAGTTAAAAGGAAGTTTCTTAGACGTGTTCAATACAAATTGAGACAACCTGTGATTTGGATCTGCTTCAAAACATTAATGTCTAATCTAAAACTACCGCTACTTTCTACCCGGAGAACTACTAATGATATTCTTATAATATTTAAATTAATGAAAAACTTCATAGACTCTCCTCAAATTTTAAGTGTTATTGCGTTATTACTGTATATATTGTAGTTATTATCATTTATTTATATTTTCTGCCTGCAGATACGTAACTGGGAGGTCACTTGAGATTTTCACTGTTTATTGTGGAGGACATAATTGGAGTACGTGTAAATAGAAATACAATTATAAATTCTGGTAATATATGTTTATGATCGAGTTAAGGAGAAGAAAAGTAGATTTTATGTTGGGCGGTACAAAAGTTCAAGGATTTGATTAGAACTTATCTTCCTAAATGCGATTCGTCTTTTGGGATGAAACAGATTGAGGAGTAAGGCTTGGAATATTGTAAATCCTCATGTTATCTACATCATATTGTGTCAAACTTTTCTTTAAGCAAATTAATTTGATTAGTAAAATATTACTCCGGGCTTAAATGGAAAACATTTCTGCCCGAATGTCGACACGCCTTTGTGCAATTCCTTGAAGGTTAAATTGAACGCATGTTAGTCTAGCTACTAAATAATATGCCAATATTCCGTGATATTTTTCCTGCTGAAGTTAATTATGATGTTATAATGTTATTCGCTGAATCATTAATGATGTTACTGGAATTTTTATAAATGTTTCAAAGCCGATAAGGTTTGTGATCAATTTGGAACGTACACGTATTTTAAGGAAATATGTATGTACACTGTGCACGTACAATGTTCCAACTTCGCATTTTAAACAATATTCTGTGTTTGATGCTCGATTGGCATTTAAAATTGACTGTATGTAAATGAAGAGATAAGCTCAATCAATCATGTTATTTTGACAAGGAATAAGAGAAATAATGTTGTAAAGAAAGCCTTCTGATGATATTGGTTTCTTTTAAGTCGTGCTGGTTTTTTTAAAATTCAGTAGGTAACTTGGAATTTATGGGTAATACACCTTGTACAATCACCACTTATGTTACATTTTCACGACAGGAATCGGCTTAAATTCATCCCACCACGATATTTATTTATTTTAAATACATAAACGGCTATAATAAACATATAATAGAGTACAAAAGTAAGAAAAATAATATCATTACATAATAGTAGTTTTAAACTTTAAAATAACATACAATTATTTTGTGTATCACAACCAAAAATAACAAAAAAAGAACAATGAGAAATATCATCATTTCATTACAACATGTCCATATTGCGTATATAAAGTTACATTATGGAAAAATAATTTTTGAGTGCATGTTTATATTGCGCTAATTTTAAGAAATAAATGTCGCCGATGTTAGCATGTTCATTTCCCAAAATGTGTAATCGACTGATTGGTGAGTAATAATGTGATAATGTATGTGTGTTATTATAGTAGAACGGTAGAGTCAGTCTATTGTTAGCGCGACCAGGGCAATGAAATCGTATTAGTTCTATTAAATCAGGGGTATCCAGGACCGAGTGAATTATTTTATATAATATTAATAGATCACAGATTTTTCTGCGATCTGATAAATTTACGAGATTAGTCCAGTTTAATAACAAATTATAGTCCACGGATTCTCTTGGAATACCTAATTTAAAATTAATATACCTAAGGAATCTATGCTGGATTTGTAGTTGTGATATAGAACTTAGAGACAAAATTGAAAAAACTTTTCACGCGATTATTAATATGAACAGCAAAATAATATGCAATCTCAACGATAACGAGAATTCGAATCGTAAACAAATGACTTAAAAATCCCTCAGGGCTTATGTCATCTTTTGGGATGCTGTGTGGAGGGTCTTTGTTTAAGTAAAGGAAGGAGAGGAAGTTCTCGGAATTTAAATGGTATGTGGGTTGGGTAAGATTCTTGGGATCAGTTTGTCCAAGAGTGGCGGACATATGTATATATACGATGGGTCCAGAAACCAGTTGGAGAGGTCAAAGGGTCTCCCCAAACCAGACTCTTTTTATTTTGTGCATATCTATAGTATTATAGTTAAGATTATCTGTGACAGTTTCAATTGATTAACTTTTTTGCTTTCTTATAAAATTATTTACAAAATAAATAAAAACCAGTTTTGTGCTTGAAATCGAACGTTTCTAGACTCCGTTTGTCAAGCGATATTAATGCCTATTACCTACAATATAAGGTATACCAAGAGTATACTCATTTTTGGCTTGAAGCTTCCTCCAACGCCATATGCACGATGTACAAACAACTTTGTCGTATTTGCGACGATACAAAAATGGTGAGTTACGGAAAATTTATCCGCCAATATAAAAAAAAATTGCTTGCGCGCCGGGATTAGAATCAGTGATCTTGCGGACTGGTGATCGAGAATCTAAGCTCATATTTCAAAGGCTTTTATCTTCTGTATCGAAGCTGTTTTGGTTTAGTTTTCTACTGTTCCGCTATGTATATTATTCTAAGTATAATAAAAACTGTGATATTCTAGATAATAGTATAAGAGGTTACCCATAAATGGCACATAAATGTCGATAATGCGGGAATCGAGACTGAGATAAATACGATTGCAAACCCAGAATCATTCCTACGACCTGCTAAATAAGTTATACAAGGTTGTGATATGATTGCCAACCCAGGATCGAGACCCAGAATCATTTCTACCGCCTGCTAAATAAGCCATACAAGGTTGTGATATGATTGCCAACCCAGGATCGAGACCAAGAATCATTTCTACCGCCTGCTAAATAAGCCATACAAGGTTGTGATATGATTGCCAACCCAGGATCGAGACCCAGAATCATTTCTACCGCCTGCTAAATAAGCCATACAAGGTTGTGATATGATTGCCAACCCAGGATCGAGACCCAGAATCATTTCTACCGCCTGCTATATAAGCCATACGAGGTTGTTATATGATTGCAAACCCAGGACTCAGAACAGAAATGATTTCCGGGCGGCGGTACCCACACCCACCTTTCAAATTGATACTCGCCTCCTAAATTAGATCATGGGAGTAATTAGAGATTAGAGTAAAATGCAATATTTTATTGTATTAATTTTAGATCTGGAATTCCTTTAGAATCGATTAATTTTAGACAATTTCTTTAGAATCAATTAATTTTAGACCTGGAATTTTTTTAGAATCAATAGATTATGATTTATTATTACATTTATTGAAATTGTTTTAGTTTTACAGCCCTGATATATTAATGTTGATTTACATTTATTTTCCTACCATTATCCCCAGTATGTATTATTGTGACAATTTTATTACGGTTTCAGGCCGCATTTCTGTTACAAATGAATTACACAACATCGGTTACTCTAATGCTATGTTCGCTGTTGTTTTAATATATCTCTATTGAAGTATACTGCTGTACTAATGAAACATTTTAGAAGTGCATATTTTAACGAGGTCACTGCATTACAGTTTTGTTTTTGTTTATTTTTATTTTCTTTCATTAACTTTGTACTAACATTAGTATATACATATATTATAATATACATATATTCTTTTGTCCTGTTTAGTTATATAATCTCATAAATTGTATTTTCTTCCTTCTTTCTATATGTACTACGACTGTCAATAACTATTATGTATGTAAGTAGCACTCGTACCGTAAATTCGAAGGCGTTTTTTTGTTTGTTACTAAACTCGTAGAACAAAACAGTATCCTACCAAATTAAAGAGTTGCATGAATAATAAAACACGAAAATGTTTGTTTTTGCTGTTTATTTTTTTTGTTCAATAAATAATAGTTTGATTACAATATTTAGGTTCCACCAGTTGGACATGAAATATGATATTAAGTTAATGTGGACAGTATAATAAAGTAATTAAAACAACATTTTAGAAGTTTTTAAATACGGTTTAAAAGTTTTAAAACACGTTCGTTCGTCGTGAGAAATAAATAAAACCGGTATACATACCTGCATACATATTTTCAGTATAAATTAGTGATGGGCACTGTCGAGATATCCGTTTCGAAAAAAATCGATTGAAAAAATATCGAATTCACTACAAAAAAGGCTTTTTAGTGAATATATTTCTGATTGTGGGCTCTCTTTCCGGTTAATAAAAGGGAGAACCCTTGAAAACTAGATCCCCCACTTTAAATTCGTAATAATACAAACAACACCACTGTTGAACGAGCTACCCTTTGATATGCGAGTGTCCTCTTTCGCCAACTTAAAGACAAATTTAAACAGGAATTTTTATTGCATCTATCTTAATTTTACGTTTCCAGGAACAATTTTTTTAATTTATTTCTAATTTCGAAACAGTTGCCTAACCTTTATCCACATTTTAAGAAAGAAGTCGAAAAAGTATCAAAGATTTTTACTGAAAAAAGTCTCGTCATTTTCGAAAATTTTTCGATTATTAAAATGTGCGGAAGAGTTCTCACTTTTTTAAATATTCCGTACGTGCCCATCACTAGAGCACATTATGTGCGACATCTAAACAAATTCTTAATTCTATTTACATTAATTACATAATCACAATATTAAACTATATATTAATTATTATTTTACGTATACTATAGTAGTTGCATATTTATTTGAGTTATAAAAAATAGAACTAATTTATAAAACTATTTTATAATGACTTTTGATCTTTAAAAAAACTAGAAATTGTCTAAAATAAGACAAAATACATATGTTTCGGATCATTGAGGTAATCTTATTATATATTAATATGTAAGTACAGTATTGAGCCCGTAAGAGGAAAACAGTTGGACTGTTTTTTTTAATATTGGCAAGAATTCGTACATAAACTAACTATGACCAAATATTGCATGAAACAATTGATAAAACGTTTTAAATACTACACGGGGAAGACGTCTCGGGCTTTCTCAAATGTTTCTGGCTTTCAACTTTCAGGGGTGTTCTAGGCCATCATTTCAAAATTATATGGAAGATTGAGCCGAATTCAGACTAAGAAGAGATGAGATGTTGAATGAAGGGGAAGTAGTTTTATTTATTATAGGTTAGCTTGATAGAAGAGAGGATATTTGTTTAGATATGAAAAACTGATGAAAAACGTTGCAAATTTATAAAGAATCTCTTCAAATTATTCGTAAACCGGCTAAAAACGGGATTGCAGGACCTAAACAAATGACTTGATAGGTTTCCTAATAAACGATGCAAATACAGGGGCATGAACACGTGTTCCGATATCTTAGGAATTTACTAATAATTTATCAGGAAACGGCTTGTAAACTTGTTTTCAACCGGATTATCAATAATTTGAAAAGATTTTTAATAAATTTGCAATACTCATTTTTTTGCATGTACTTGTCTATTATAGGTTATAAATATCTTATGAGGACAGCAAAATTTTTTACATAAAATACCAAACTTTTCAGTTTTTATCTGTCTAATATCTAATGATTACAGAAATCACAACTGACCGATAATATATTCAATTCATTCAAATAATGTGAGCTTATGAATTGTTCTAGACTTGTGGGATTTCACTTGGTAAAATATTGTATTTTTTCTTAAAATATAATAATGTACAGGTTTTCATCATCTATTAGTAAATTCCTCCACAGGAGACTATATTATAACAATTTCACCACAGTTTCTACCAACTGCAATGATCTATGGCCATACAATGCCTTCTATCCAGTCTAAGTAGCTTGACACTCTCGTGTAGATACCGGGTGAGTTGGTTCCACACCTCTTTCCGTATGAAGTTATTCCTACAACTTTATAAATTGCTTCCACTTCGTTGACAGCCAGAAGAAGTGGACCACCGGAATCTCCCTGTAAATGAAAAACAACACGTTATATTTTTGTGGCAATAGATAATTAACATAAAGAAGATGTACAAAGATACAATCTACCAATCTACCTGGGTTATTCTAAGAGAGAAATCATAGAAACGTAAAGGTTAATTGCATAGATTAAATAACCAAAGGAAAAGGGCTATGCCACGAGCCATAAACCATTATTTGTATGATTCCGCTACTTGGAGAAAAAACACTACTCAGGGACAAATTCAAAAGTGGAACTGTTTCCACGCAGAGATGCAATCTATCTATTAATCTATCTGGGAGATTCTAAGGTCCAGTTGTTACGATAAAATTTAAAATTATCAGGTAATCAGCATTGATAACAATCAAGTAGTTAAGCTTTCAGCTTATTAAAATTTGATAGAAAGCTGAAACGCACCTAGGATCAGCGTTTAATGGCCATTTGGTGGTTTTGTTAGAATTATTAGTATGAAATCGCACGCACAAATGTGTAGCTAGCATCGTTCACCTTTTGTTTCTGGTAATATACCAAACGCATTATTTGTAATGCATAGACGTTTTGATAGCCTGTGCAAGGTTGTAGCTCGGTAACATATATCTTCCATTATTGTTTGAAGTGTCATCAATAACGAGATACATAAATCCGGGCTCTCAACGGAGATCTGGGACCGTACAAGAATGTGTAGACTTGCTGTATTATCGACTGTATCCCTGTATAACTACACACTAAACCTAAAAAGCTTTAACTTCTAAGTTGCGCTTTGTAGCTGCGAGGCATCTTTGTATACTTCGTAAAGTTTTTTCGATGTTTGCATAAGAAAGTCAAAATTTGTAACATTGTTCTGACAAAATTGAAATTTAGTTCGACTGATGGTTTAGTTAATAAATCAATCTAAGTGGTTTGACTAACACTCATTATCACAATTCATAGCCCTGGGCTAGTAATTTAAGTAAATCTAAGTATAATTTACTCAGTATTTCATTTACAATCAACATCTATTTTAACTATGTAGGTACTTCTCCGAACCATAGTTTTGCAATTCATCTCAGGGATATCGGCACCAAATTATATGATTTTCATTAATTGCTGTACATTTTCGCAATTGCTAGCAAAATTTGTTCAACAGAGAGACAAAAACATGTACCTAATCATCAAAACTATAAGTTGTTTGAAATTAGAGAAGAAACAGAAGTTGTCATTCAATTATGAACTAACGACCGTGGACTTAAATAAGTAAATTTAACTAATTCCTGCTAGAAGAAGTGTGATCTATTCCAATTTAAATTAAGACTGATATCTCCGATTTAAAATCGACCTTTCAAATTGCCAATGTAATAGATAACTTGTTCATTCAACGTTTTTTAATCAATTTTTGATCAATTTCAAAATGACCTTAATCGACACATTGACACTTAGGGATGCGGGTATAGGTACCGCCACTCGGCAACCATTCATTGCAAAACCAATACCTTTACCATAGGTTACCCCAAGTGGTTCGCAACGTTTGGTGACTTACCAAGAGTGCGCGTGTTCACGGGGTGGGGTTTGCCCAGATCTTGGCGGTGGATGCATCTGCTCACCAGCAGCCTGAATTGGTAGAGGCCGGTTGAGGGAGATCCTATGACCTCTCCAGCCAGGCTCTCTCGACCCATCGTCTTGCACCGCAGAGTGAAGGATGGATTCATAGGTCTGTCAATCCTGTACACACTGATTCCTACCCAGACCCTTTTCCTACACAAAACCTCCTATCCTTTCCCTCGCCTCTATTTTTGTATTCTTATCTAACCTCGTTTATTTCAGAGAATACATTCAAGACCCATCCAGGACTCCTGTGTGGAGTTAATGTAATAAAAATCGGACACGTGGACAAATTTCTACCGGTTTATTTCAATAGGGGACAGTAATCTCATTTTGTCGATGTTGGTTGCTGTTTGAATTGTTTATTTTTGGAAAATGATGTGTATATCATTGTATTTGTCTACTTGTTTATATAAAGTGGGAGTACTTACCGGGCAAGTATCAGATTTGTTAGGGCCAGTCTGGTCTTGGGCGCAGATCTGCGTGGGCAGGATGCCGTTGGGGTTGTGGGTTCGGAAGGATGAGACGCTGTTGAAGGTGGTCGTGCACACATCGTCACTCACCGCAGTCACCTCAGCCTTCAGAAGATCAGGGCTGCGTTGACCTGCAAGAACACATCCAAGAATTGATATATTGAAAACAATACAAACATAATTAACTGTAGTTTAAAAAAAAATCAACAAAATTCGTTTAGTTCTTGATGAGCAAATCAAACATGCGACTCTCGACATCATCTCTGTTCAAGTTTAAGTACTGATAATATATTTATTTTTGGAATAACATTATGAATAAAACGTCAAACTGTAAATATTCAATCATTGAAGACAATATTAGTGATTGTCAATTGAAAATTAAAATAGAAAAATCTGTAAAAGATACGGTCGCATCTATGAATGAACCCATGACCTTAGCCTTGCCGTGGCTCTGCTCTACCACAGAACCAATCTGACCATATTTCTTTCGGGATAGATAAATACAAAAGAGATGCATACATTTTTATGAGTCCCACAATTTGTGCTGTAAAGTACACAAGAATACTATACTGCTATCGATGTATTATGCACTAAAATATTTAAAAAAAAACCAAAAGGCTTAACTATTAAGTACATTTTAAAAGTTAAACGACTAGAGCAGTGGCTGAAAATAAAATAATATCAATGGAAAAGCTACCATTCTCCACCATCCCCCATCCCGCGATGTACATGGCTTCCTGGGGGTTCTCCGCTTCCGTCTCCAGGCAAGCAGGGTAGATCGAATTAGACAGCGGAGCAGCTCTCTTCAATCTAATAAAAAATATTTCATTAAACATTAGAAAATTTAGAAATTTAGCAAATGAAAATTTTAGCAATAAAAAAATTGCCGTCACGGAACGCTTGGCAGAAACATCGAAATTGGTTTTTATTGATGGAAGTAAAAATGAAAGTAAACAAGTCTTTATTATTATTTTTTTAAACACAAAGAAATGCATTACAAATTAGAAATATGTACACTGCAGTTAAGTTGTATCGTCAATTAACAAATCATTTTTCATTAAAGAAATACCACAGATTGATCGAGAAAATATTGATCATTTTAGTGAAAATGTTGATATTGAAGAAGACCTAATTGCACAATAACAAAACATCCCACAGTTTACTCTTTGACGAGTCTTCCCCGCACAGAGTTTTGGAGGCCGGGCGGAAAGAGCCGACGAGTCATGAGACCGACCAAATGCAACGTCGTCCCATATTGCTTTACCCCCCTAGGTGGTTTGCTAAATTAATTTTTTGTAAATTGTCTCTTCTTTCTAGATAATGGGTTTGTTATTTATGAAAATAATATGTAATCTACCGTAAGTGTTTTACCCAGGATAGCTAGTGACATTTAGAGAAATGATTTTTTAAAAGTATCCAATAAGATAAGGTGAACAAGAGATTTCAACACTCTAAAATGTAATACAAAAAGGGAAGATCATAATTATTACCTAAGAAGAGCGATGTCGTTGTGCTTTTTCAATCTGTTGTATTCGGGGTGAACAATATCCTCCACTTCGTAGTCTGTGTCAGTTGTATCGAACGTTCCGTTGAGCTTTGTAGTGCCGAGACGAACTATGGTTGGTTTAATGCTGCAAATACAAAAAATTCTATTATTTCCAATAATAAAATAACGAATTAAACACACTGGTAGATTAATCATTAGATATTTCTATATTTACTCCGCACGGGAAGCTCAAAGAGAGACCTCAAAGCAGAAGGGAGGCACACTTCACAACGGAGGGTGGTGGGACTAATTCAGTTATTTTAAAGGGGTCTTTAAAGAAAGGAAGAAGTGAGTTAATATTTTGAAGAAATCCGTGATGAGGAGGAAGTAAACATAAAAGCTTCCAAAATAATCTAAAGACGAGTTCTTGAATCCAAAAACAAAACGTGAAAACGACCAGCTCTCGTATTAAAAATTTCAACAGCCCCGTCCAGTCAGTCAACACAATGAATTACACATTTTCAACAAGTATTTCCGTGAACAGTTGACATCCGTTCATCAGTTGTTCCGTGAACATTTAACATGTTCCGTGAACAGTTAACATGTTCCGTGAACAGTTAACATGTTCCGTGAACAGTTGACATCGCATATTGAAAGGGTATGCTTATTTCCTCTTATTTTAACCAAATTTTCCTCTGAAATCACAACATTTGTAAGTGTGATTTAATTACCTTCCTATTTAATTAATACACAAATTACAAAAAAACCTTTACTGAACCATTACCCGTCATAAGATACTTAATTTTCGCCATCGTCAGCTGATTCTATTTTTGTAATACCTTGTAAAATGATGTTTTTGTAAAGTGTACCGTATTACCAGATAACGTATTTATATATATTTTAATATAACCTAATAATAACATTTTCCACACATAATCTACTTTTATTCTAATTTAATTTTAAGATCTTTTTATCGTGCATATTGGCTACTGCGGCGCACGACAGTTTAAAATGAGCACCATCTTGAACCGCAACCGGAACGTAATAAACAAAACGCTACGCTCAGTCAATTAAGCCGTCTAAAAGGCAAACTAAGATGTATGAAATTATTAAATCATTTATGACTATAACAATATTTTCGGACATTTATATTATTTTCCACTCAAGCGATAGGTGTTCGATTTAATTCATTAAATCATTAATTGATTCATCATTAATATTAATTTACTCCTCAAAATATTAATACGGAAACATACGCACTGCTTACTGCGGTTTAAAGCCAATAAATCCACCTAGATTTCACAGTTTATCACATATTTTGAAGCTCTTATAAATTTGGCACATCGCAAGAGATCACTCAAGACGTTTTGCAAACTTGCCATAATATACCAATAATCGTCCGAGTGGGTATTCACCTATCAATCGCTATCATAATACTTGTTCTCACTTGTCTATGTGATGCATCGCACGTCTCTAGCAGTCTTGATGAGCCTAACCAAATGAAGTAATGTTTCTGCTCTATAATAATTCAGATTGGGATTCAGTGAATTATTATGTCCAATGTATCAAATCCAACGATGTTTGCCTTTCTTCGAATTTGATTAGCAGTTGGTCCAATGTTGCTTCCACCGAGTCTCCGAGTCCGAGTTCCTCATTAACGCATTTCTGAACGAGAGCTTTCAGCGTCAAATTCCGTTTTATATTAATGTTGAATGACTACTTACTTAGAATTGGTGTTTATGCAATGGGCAGCTGTGAGGACGTATTTATCGGAGATCAGGGTGCCTCCGCAATCAAAAGACAGTCCAGTGTCAAACACGTACCCAAGAGCAGCCTAAAAACATAATAAAATGTAGTTCAATATTTAAACCAACAGACGTAATTCACGGACGCTCATCACCACCATCATATACGAGTATATATATATATATAAGAATGAATGTGTCTTTGTTTGTATAGTAAGTTGAATGATATATGCGATGAAAATTAAAAAAAATATATGGTTCTTATTAGTACCAGGATTGTTTAGAGATGGGTTTGAATGGTAGATATCGGGAAAGTCAGAGGAAGACTCGTCGAGTCAGAGAGATGGATTCGAGTTAAAATCGACATAATGTTGTTTTTTAACAGTAACAACGTGGATATCATTATAGTACATGAAGTGAATGGTATAAATAGTCTCGGACGCCCGAGGAAGACATGGCGCAATCAAGTGTTAATAATAATTAATTTCTAATAGACTTAAAATATCATTTCTTATTAAATACTCTAAAAATTTGGAAGACAGGCGTAAAATAAACGACTTAACTTTTTTATTAAAAATTCTAAACTCTAATTTCGACTGTTGCGAACTTCTGCAACTCATAAACTTAGGAACACCTACAATAACAACACGACAAAATACACTATTCCACTGCAACACACATAAGCGCAATTACATTGCGAACTCCCCAATACAACGGTTTCACACTATGGGAAACCAATATTTAGGTGATGTCGATATAAATCGCTAATTTATGTTCTTGTTATTTTTAATTTTGTTTCGTGTATACATGATTTTTTTAATGTAATTTTATTTTTATTATTTCTTTCTTATGTTTCAAAACTGTCATTAAAATTGTACCACCTACATGTAAAAGCCCTCTGGGCGTTAAATAATTAATAAATACTTATTACACTACAATAATATTATTTCCACCTTAAAAAGCTCCCAGTTGTCAGCTAGAATTCACAATCTAAAACTATTTATAAGTCCCAGTGAAGAAATTGAAAATGAAGAAATTACCTTGAAACGTAAACGAATATTGAATGTAAAATATATTTACCATGTGTGGGAGATCTCCTTGTTTGACCAGTTCTCCCCCAAGGATATTATTTTGTATGGTAGCAAGCTTTTCTTCCCTCAACTTCTTGCAAACTGAAAATACAAATACAGTTTATTGGTATATAACATCAATAACCATCAAATAAAAATAGTTTTTGGCCATTACTGTCTTTCTTATCCGCCTTTACTCTTAAAAAAAGATTCTTTGATTATTGAAGAAGAAGATAATGCTAATGAAACTAAACGAAACATGAAACAGAACAAGACACGGAAAAAATAAAAAAGGTAACGATCTCAACTGGAAATTGAACCAAGGATCTTTGTTTTCAGGTGGAAAAAATGTAATAATAATTAGTGAATGAAAAGAACATATTATAGAATTATTTGGCGGGATTGAAATAATCCGATGTAGCGTAATGGTTAGAGCAGCTAACAATGAGAAGGCTGTGGGTTCAATTCCCGTCTGCGGCATTTATTCTTTCTCAGTATTTCAGGCGATACAATAATTTGTCATCCTTTATGCTATTGCCTAACCTTATTTATAACTTTACCTAACCTAACCTTATCTAACCTTACTTATATCCTTGTCTGATAAACATTGGTTTATCACTAAAATATCAATACAATAAGTCTCATATGTTTAGAAGATGTTTGGAATCAATTTGACCAACCGGTGACTGATTTCCTTTCTCCATCATTAAAGACGTAAGGTGTTTCAGGTGCAGCCGTGGTTGTCTCAGTGGTGGGCTTGACTCTGGAGACAGGTCGTTTCGTTGACCTCGGGTGGTAGTAACTGTCATCCTCCTGGAAGACTATTTGACTGTCGTCGTATGGATCTACAATCAGACATTACACTAATTATACTTTCTGAGTACATTTACATTAAATGGCGAGATACATGGCTTATTTTAACTGTTTTGTTAAATCCGTTTATAACAAGTCATTTAATGTTATTTTTTTCACAGAATTAGAATAAATCATAATTTTTCAAAGTTATTTTTAAAGTACTATGAAAGTTCTATTCGACTTAACTTCGACCTTAACATTGTCGGAAGATCCTTACAGGCTGTAAGAGAGGTGTTTGACCCTTTGGAGACTGCAGCAAGAGAGGTGGGCTTGCAAATCAATGAGAACAAAACTAAAATCATGATGCAAACCAGAACCCCACACCGCAGAATAAAAGATAAAGTGAATTTTAAAAACTCCTATAACTTTGAAGTGGTCGAAGAGTTTGCCTACCTGGGCTCCATCATAACGCAGGACAACGAAGACCCAGTAGAAGTAAGAAAGCGCATCACAGCCGCTAACAACACTTACTTCGCGTTGCTGCCAGTGTTCAAATCCCGAAACGTCCATAGGAAAACCAAAATAACCCTGTATAAAACAATTATTAGAACGGTCTTGGCCTATGGATGTGAGGCGGGAACACTGACAGCAAAGTCCGCGGAACGGCTGGACACCTTCGAAAGAAAGGTACTTCGAAGAATCTTAGGAGCGGTGCGAGAGGGAGAGGCATGGAGAATCCGCCACAATAAGGAGCTATATGACATCTACCAAGCTCCCAGACTCTCTACTCATTTACGGCTCCAAAGACTAAGATGGGCCGGACATGTGTACCGAATGCCAAGCACACGTGTACCAAAGAAGGTTCTAACAGGACACCCGGGAGGCAAACGAAAGGCGGGCAGACCTAGGCTGAGATGGGAGGACGATGTCAGGAAAGATGCCAGAGGACTACTCCATGTTGCAGATTGGAAGACGACGGCCGAGGACAGAGGGCGGTGGAGGCTCATGTTAAAGGAGGCCAAGGCTCGAAATGGGCTGTAGCGCCATTGAAGAAGAAGATGAAAGTTCTATTCGATTTCTATTATTATTTAGTGAATGGTCAGTTGTTTCTTGAATAGAACCTTTATAGAATTCGAAAATTAACGTTAATATTTGTTGACTTGTTCAAATTTTGTGAAAGATTTTATGTCCTATAAAGAATTTAAAGAGTTTTTGACATATAAAAGGTAAAATTATAATTATTTAGACTCATATCTGTAACGTTAAAAAAATTTAAATACTGAATAATAATAATACTAAAAAAATATATATTTCACAGCGCCCTTGAGGTATGTTTCACAAAAACGGTGCTGTACAAATCATTCTAATATTAAGGATAACAAATCATTATAAACGAATGATTATTAGCCTGAAACACTCATATAAATTGAAAAAATCGACTGAGAAAAAAAATTTAAATTTTCAATTATTTAAGGCTAATAATTATTGCTTGTAAAAATTTTCTATCCTTTGTGCTTTTCTTAAAAACATTGTCTTGTAAATATAAGTCAATCATTAAAAATTATCATTCCAATATTATTATTTCATTGAATTATTGGTTTTCGTGATTAATACTACTGCTTATATCTTGAGTAATGTTTTCGTGTGCACTTTCTTATAGTCGTATAGTGTTAACTATGTTCAATTTAGTTTGTAGAACACCCTGTCCGGCAATATAAAGGTTTGCCAATTACAAACATACTTTACAACAAATTATTCATGCTTATTTCAATAATAATAACAACAAACTACTTCTATAGTGCCTGCTTGCTTCTTTTGTACATTTGTTATTATATACATTATTTAAACTCCTTTGTGTACAAATGAGATTGTATATAGATTGTATAGCAATGAAACTTATATCTATTTATATCTTAAATTCCTATCATAATATATACATGTAAGAAACATGTTTACACCTTCAAGGCGTAAATAAATAAATGCATAATATTGTCTAAGTAAAAACTTTGTGGGTCTCAAATAAGAACTTTCAGAAATCAATCTCGGGAGTTGACCAATAGTACAAGAAAAATAATTTTTTAACAATTTTGAAAAAAAATGTTGAAAATGTTTTTTAAACTACTTTCTGGGAAAGTTTCAAATTTTACTTGCGATTAAATCCCCCCCCCCCCCCCCCTAAAGTTCCAAGTAGAAAGAAAGGACCATTTCATAAAAATGTAAAGGTTTTCTTTGTTTGAGTATAACAAGGAAACATGTTGAAAAGTATTACGATTAAAAGTACCCCGAGTTTTAAACATAGAGCATGTTCAGTGAATGGTGTTAAATATTAGTTATGTCACATATTTTAGTTAGGTAAGGAAGAAGAGTATTGCTAATCTATGTTGAAGCTTTATTTTCTTTTGTATTTGTTCAAAATAAGGTTTTTACAACATTAGGGAAGTTCAACGCGTAGTATAATTGAGTGGTGATGTCCTGTTTTCATTTTATCCGCCTGTAATTTTTCCTAATGGTCATTGGAATCAATCCATATAAATTTGAGGAATGGTGCGAGTTGGAGGACTCCTGCAGGCAGGTTTTTGGATTAAGAGGAAGCTATAAGCCAAAAATGTGGATATTCTTTGTATACCTTAAATTGTAGGTAACAGGCATTAAAATCGCTTGGCAAGCGGAGTATAGAAACGTTCGATTTCAACCACATAACTGGTTTTTATTTATTTTGTAAATAATTTTATAAGAAAGCAAAAAAGTTAATCAAGTGAAACTGTCACAGATAATCTTAGCTATAATACTGTATTTTTTAAAAGTTGTTTCCTTTATGCGTTCATACATTTCTATTGAAAATTTTATTTTTTTAGGAGTTTACATTTATATTTTTTATTGAGTAATTTATTTATTTATTTGTAGTCTACTCAAGCGAAACGATAGGAAAACCTTCAATTTATCTAAAGCATATATTTTTGGTATTCATAATGTACACCAATTCGTTATAAAGATTAATCAACATAGTGGCTTAGCATTAAGGCCTTAACGGGGATTTTGGAATTAGTTCCAACTTCAAGCTAATCTAGCTTTCATTAATTGATATATTATGTGAGGGTTGTTATTAACAAATATTAATTATTGATTTATATATTTATTAAAAAGACTTACACTTTTTGCTGTAATAATACTTTGAGAAACCACGAACTGAAAGAGGAAAAGAAAATTTTCATAAATATGGGAATCGATTTTAGTCTAATAAATTAGGGGAATATATATAATATTATTAAGGGAAATTTAATTAATAATTGTTTATACATAATAATACATACAATACATAATTATAGTTTTTACTGGCTACCTACATGTTTTCTTTAACTAGGTACTTATTCTCTTGTACAGTCTGTCAATAAATTCTAGAAAAAAATGGAAGGATCTACGATCGTTTAAATTGCAAAATCAAGATTGTTTAAAGGAAAATTAGTGTAAGCTTCGCGACCGTAAATTGTATACATGCAGAAAAACGACTATTGATATTTTATTAAGAACCTCTTTTTTATTAAGAAAACGGAAGAAATGAAAGGCAATTTTCCGATGAGGATCGAACAATTCAAAAATATTCTAATTTACATAAACACGTTGTCCGTAATTATGATATTATTCTGAATTTACTAAAAGTTTATCAGGAAACCTGTTAAATAACTCTCGTGAGATCCGATTATTAATAAATTAGCTATAGTAATTTTTCTCCGTGTACTTTAGTCAATTAGGCCATTTTAAGGGGAACGACAAAATAACCAACCAACTCAATTGGTACATTTTTATTTAAAATATTTATTAAATATCTAGTACGGGTATATATCAATTATTAAATATCTAGTACGGATATATACGATATCTTATATTTGTTTTTTTTATACAACAATTCGATTTTTCATGATTTTAGAAGCAGTCGTGTGAAAAACGTAAATTTGTCATTTAGAATTTAAATTAAAGTCTATCAAAAAGCTTACTTAGATCAATTATATTTATTTCATGTTTTTAATGAAAAAATAAGATAAAATAAATTTTTTAATAATTAACATAAACTCGCAAATAATTGCTAAAGTTGCCTATAAAAACATGAAACACTAATTCCTTAATGAGCTACACAAATAAATAAAATAGTTTATAGGTACCCATACTAAATATTAACTACACATTTTTATATCAAAAAATATTATTCAGTTTAGTTAGTTTTGTATGAAAAGGTCTGGGCAGACCTTTATCCCACCATTGAAATATTTGTTCTAAAGTCTGTATTACTCGATTTGTCGTAGTGATTACCAAAACTTTTATTAAATTTATAGATTTTGTGACTGACTGTGGCTTTCAATTTATTATTTTAATTTGAATATGAATACTTAATGTTGAATACAATATCGATGAATATAACTTCTGGGCTGAGCACGTCCTTGTTGCAGCAGACCACGGCGATCCGATCGATGAATCCACAGCGTCCTCGTGAGGACACGCTTTAACCCAAAACGGTTCTGTTGTTTAAATTGAATACAATATCGATGAATATACCTTCTGGACTGACCACAGCGTCCTTGTGAGGACACGCTTTAACCCGAAACGGTTCTGTTGTTTAAATAGAATACAATATCGATGAATATACCTTCTGGACTGACCACAGCGTCCTTGTGAGGACACGCTTTAACCCAAAACGGTTCTGTTGTTTAAATTGAATACAATATCGATGAATATACCTTTTGGACTGACCACAGCGTCCTTGTCGCAGCAAACCACTTCGATCCGATCGATAAATCCACACCTTTCTGGAGGGACACGCTTTAACCCAACACGGTTTTGTTGTTTAATTTGGCTGAAAATAATTACATTAAAATTTAAAAAAAATCACGAATAACTTATATTTAAGACTTCTTAAAATTCATTTCACGGGGAACTCATAAAACTTATTGCAATACTACGGCAATCTACACGGAGAAAAGTGAGTATTGCTAATTTATTAAAATTCTCTTAAAAAATTTGGTAATCCAGTTAAAAAGTGATAGCAAACCGTTTCCTGATAAACTTTTAGTAAATTCCGAATAATATAGGAACACGTGTTCATGCACATTTTCCTTAATAACATGTAATTATGAAATGCGAAAATATTAAGATTGTCATGAAACTGCAATCCCGTTTTTAACCGGATTACTAATAATTTTAAGAGATTCGCAATACTCGTTTCTCTTCGTGTATTCAATAGTACCTATATAAGAAATAAAGGAAGTGACAGTTTTATTGTTTTGAGATTTCAACGGCTAAAAGAATTATAGTGGTTTATTTTTGGGTTATTATGCCGTGTTGTGCTACCTCATTTAGCCAAAGACTCGGACACCCTACACATCAATATTTAATGGTTGTAAAATAAAAACAACCGTAAATTTTTTCTCAATAACTATATAAATTTCACATACCTACATAGGAAATATTTCTATAATATGTATTAAGGCGATGCACTACGTCGTGTAATATTTTAAATTGAGCCGCTATCAAAAACAACCCTTACGTAGATGGCGATAAGGTTTAAATTCGCACTTAACACCATCCGCCTGTTTTGATTTATGCAAGAAGAAAACATGGCCAAAAAGTGCCTTTTATTTTATTTTGTGGATGTTCAGGCATAAATATTTAAAAAAATTTCGATCATTTTATAAATAAATTAATTTACTACATTATACAATAAAATCATAACCGAAAATGGGTTAGTAAGTAGGAGATTTTGAACTTTAAAGCAGTTTTTATAGGCCTTATACATTTTTTTCTGGGCTTATAAAAAGACTTATCTAAAAAATACTCGATTATTTCAAAGACCAAGATGTATTCTACTCGCACTATTTAATTAAAGCATCTGAAACATTTCTAGGCGACCAAATTTTCAAAACAAAAACACATAATTTTGCATTACTACGTATGGCATCACCTTAATGATATTAAATACAGTCATTACTCTGTTATCAATTATGTTTATATATTGGATTAATGAACACTGCTTGTGTTAAAAAAAATAGCTTTTTGAGGCTAGTTTGAGGAACGCAGGTTCAATTTTAAATACATCTTTGAGTACAGTTATGATTATTTATCAGTTCCGATGTTACTGACATCTTTGAAATTGTATGGTTGTTATTTGAAAAGAAAATGTAATTACTTGATGACTTCCGGACAATTATAGCTAAGGCGGCACTCTCCCACATCCCCGTTTGGTAAATTGCATTCACTGAATTCTGGAAATAAAACAATTAAAAATGTTAAAAACAAATTTTCTTTTATTTTGTTTGGAATAAAGCTGGATTCTTTATAATACGAGGTTAACAGGTTAACTAATAAATTTTTATAAAATACAAATATATCGATGGCTTAGGGCACACATGTGTTAAGTGCAATTTGAAAATTAAATTTAAAAGAATACTAAATGTTATTTATAAGATTTAAAGCAAAAACATTAATGTGAATATCCACTTTTTACCCATTCTAGATTAAATAAGTAATGTTAATTTCCAATGAAACATGTATTTAAAAAGTAAGTAATCTTGATAAATGCTTTTCAAAACAGGTAATTGTTTTTTTCTTCGAACTGCTTGAACACATTCAAAATTCAAAAAATTCTTATAATTCAAAAAAAATGTTTTAACACATAAATTAAAAACTAAACTTGCCTTTCTCAAATTATACCGAATCCATTAAATTTCATAATTTCAACTCCCTCCAAACACGACGTCTAATTTTTGATCAAATCCTAAATAATGGTCTGGACTCACCAGAACTTACCAATTTAATACATTTTCATATTCCGTCAAGATCAACCCGACAATCTGATTTATTTTATTTACCCTCGTGTAGAACAAATATTAGAAAAAATCCCCAATTCCTCGTGTATGTGCACAATACAATACAAAATTTCACAGAATTGAAATTTTTAGTAATAACCTAAAAAAATATCGATATGAAGTAATGTGTATGATTGATTATTACATATATGTGAGTATGGAATGTATCGGGAGCATCTCCTATCCTCTTCCTATATTCCTCTTCCTCTCCCCAAAATTAATTTTTAAATATTAAAACTTCATTTCCAATGAACTTTAGCATAAGAAACTTCTGTGACTTGAATTTAGTTCACTTGTATATTTATCATTGCATATTTTGTAAAAGTTGTTAGTTTCTTACAAATAAATAAATAAATAAAACACATGTGTGCGCTAGGTCATCGATATTATCATGATGTCGGAACACGTGTTCATGAAAATCCGAATATTTTTACATTACAACCCAAATTCTTTGTATCGTCATGCTATATTGTCAAGGCTAATCGATAAAAAAACTTAAATTGATGTTTTATTAACAAGGCCAAGTTAATTTATGGTGAGGGAAAAAATCGATTTCTCCCCATGTTTTAATTAAATTTATCAGATCTCTCTAATCTTCAACAAAAAATATAACTATACGAATTATAAAGGAAATAGACAAAACATATTATTTGTTTCTGATAGGCAATGAGATTCACAAAGCCTACAGCTATAATATCCCGTGATTTTGCACCAGCAATATAATAAAAAGGTCAACAAAGTTGTAATGTTTATAAAAAAAAATTCTCTAAAGAAAATAAAAATAGTAGAGTAATATTCCGATAACTTAAAGAAAACTGGTATTAAATAGTTCTGAGTTAATATTCCGATATCTTGAAGAAAACTGGTATGTAGTTCTGAGTTAATATTCCGATATTTTGAAGAAAACTGATGTTAAATAGTTCCGAGTTAATATTCCGATAACTTGAAGAAAACTGGTATTAAATAGTTCTAGGTTAATATTCCGATATCTTGAAGAAAACTGGGATTAAATATTTCTGAATTAATATCCCGATATCTTGAAGAAAATTGGTATTAAATAGTTTTGAGATATTATTCCAATATCTTGAAGAAAACTGGTTTTAAATAATTCTGAGTTAATATTCCGATATGTTGAAGAAAACTGGTATAAAATGAAATAATTTTCAATGCGTAACATGATATACCAGGGCCGTCCGGAAGCAATTGGTGCAGGTAACTCAGGTGCATATACCAGCATAACAAACCTGCCTGTACACCACACAACATTATCTTACCAAAGTGAAGTCATTGCAATTCATGAACAAATACAACATTGACCTAATGTTCATATCGATATCTCGTTCCACTGGTTTCAGGCACATTATCTCAATTTATTTATTGTAAATACATTATGGACAGGTAGAAACGAATTAAAATTCATCACTGCAGCAGATGCTTATTTTTAATCAGTGATTAATCGAGAGAAAAACAATTTACGACTTTATAAGTTGAATGGGTGTTCGGAAAAGCTGTTCATCAGCGAGAGTTGTTCACTTATGAACATGTACATGATTTATCTTTCTCCTACTTTCTCTATGATTATTTAAAAAGTAATTACATATGAATAAATTAAATTGATTTCTACGATTAAGATAAGTTATTGCTGGAGAATTGCGGTGTTTTATACAATTGAATATTTCGGATCAATGTGACAGCAAGTAGGTATATCTAAGCATGCGTTTCTAAGCAAATTGCAAAAAATCAACAATTTAGTCTGCTGTTTTCTTTTTTTTTATAGTGAATACCTCACAAGAGTCCCAACTGCTCCCGTCTGGAGCCAGTGAGACTATGGCTACCCCAATTGGGGGATGTTGTGAGGCTGAAGGTAAGTGGGGAAGGGAAGGAGGAAGGTGGGGAAGTACCTGGCTATTCAGATCTAGTCACTAAACACGGCTAAAGCCATTTGGAGCAACGTTTCAATTCTGAATGGTGGTCTTACACCAGGGCGATACTGGTAGTATCTTCCACTCTGGAGTACATATTTGAACATAAACATCTAAAGAAAACTATTAATTATGCTGATTAGTAGTTCTCTAAACAGTAGACCTCGCGTCCAAAAAAGTAAGCAAAATTTTCTCAGAAATCATAAGATCTGTGAGTAGGTACTTAATTACCTACCTACTTAATTATACATTATATATTTTAAGTAACATTTAAAAAATATTCAAATTAGCATTTTTTAAATTTGCCAAAGAAACGTCTTAGAAAGAAACGATTTAAATATAAATTTTGAAGGTAGAGTACAGGTTTTTAGTACGTTGTTCAATATGTAGAACAATATTGTACCTACTTAATATGAAGATAAATGGTAATGTATGTAATTATATTAAGTATTGCCCGGCGAAGGTTAAAAACAACTTGGTATGTACTGGCGAAAATGCGATAGTCATTGACCCATACTGTGATAAATTCCGATCCAAGCTAGAACTACAATAATATCATACTATATAATGATAAGTTATGCGTAAAAAAATACTTATTATCCTTCGGTACTTATATCTACATCTTATGTTGTAGAAATCTATTTATAATAATACTTATTGCTGTTAATCGAGAGGACTGAAACGTAGGTACGACGTACGCGTTTGAATTTCTTAATACAAAACAATGCTTTTAGAGCCAGTTCGACTGAGTTTTCTTTAATTTATTGTAACAATTTACAAACTAGATCATTGCATAGTTCTTGTACCCAGAGGCGTGCATTTCATATAGTCAGATGAGTACTGCCTAAACTACATTATACGTAAAAATATTAAAATTAATAAAATTATTACAAGAATACGCGCGAAGTTCCAGCTACGAATTGCAGTGCCTTTAACTTGGATTTGCTTTAAATTTAAGATTCGTTTTAAAAATTGGAATTGATCGTGAGAACAATTATTACTCTGACAAGCGATAAACTAGGTACCAAAAATATTTTATTTAATTAATTAATAATTCCATGTTTGAATTGCGTCTTTCTTTTGTTTAAATTTTTGAAAGATTTCGATTTTTTCGAATTTACTAACGGCGTTCATTCGAAAATTCACATTAAAAATTTGTTTGTTTCGTTTTAATCCTTTAATTACAATGTGATTAAATGAAATGAAAATACTTGGTTTTTGGTCACTTTATTGATAAATTTTATTGTCTACCGGTTTCAGTACCTCCGAACCATCATTAGACAGTTATAAAGTGACCTAAAACTAAATATTTTCTTTTCATTAATTCAAAAAGTCAGAATGTGTTTGCGCCTTTTGAAAAATTAAAAAGTGATTATTCTAGCTTCCGTGCTAGTTACACTTAATAGGCCGATTGTAAAATAAAACCAAGATTTCTTCATTCTTAGCGCACATTTTAACCTTCCAGCGGGCGCGCTGTCTTACGACAAACGCGCCTTATCGCTTCCCCCACTCTTGCGACTTAGTTGTAAGCATCGAGCTTCGAGCTATGCTAGAGTCAAATCAAATGTCAAACATTTACCGCAAGATATAAATGCTTTTCTCAAAGTGAATTACGGTAGGGCAGTTGAACCGATAACAGAAGAATAAAACAGAAGCTTTCCAAAATGCGGTGTTTGTTGGTTATGTGCACTGGATAAGAAAAGATCCTCAGCATCAATGAAGTGTTGCCGTTACCAGTCCTTTACATGCAATATCCATTCGTCAGTTGAGGTGGTTTGTAACAATCGTAAGGATGAGAATATTGATTCTGACTAAATAGGTCGATAAAATATTTAGTTTTGAAATATTAACATGTTTAGAGTTTTGTTTCGTTTTTTTTAAGAAAGTATTTTTTTTTTAAAGTACTGCCTATTATGATTTTGAATATCCTTAAAGAAATTCCCTAACGTTTGTATAAAGAAAACACCACTTACATGGAGAAAACTTGATGACGTAAAATTTACGACAAGCGCCCGCTCAAGGGAAATTTCTCAACGCGCCCGCTGGAAGGTTAACCCTACCACTGGTTAGAAATCTGGAGATATTAACTCTGGTACAAAAGAATCTGCTCCAGTCGATTGATGAAATTAACAAGTTGAATCTTCAGAAACCGGCGTATTTATACGTATATTTACTGATAATACCAAGTAAACCATGGCCGAATCGCGCATCTGTTATCAAAATAATATTTGGACATGACTAATCGTAATGGCTTGTAAATCAGGACACGGATGATCAAGTCCTAGATATATCACATATTATAATGTAAAGAAAAAAACATTACCACAAACCGATCTGATCTAGCTCTCTCAAAAAATGTTGACTCCTGGTGTAATGATGTTTACTCAGCAACTACCAAATCCCATCTTTGATTTCTGAGTAAACGCAACTATTCTATGCTAAAACGTTACACCACGAGCGGCGGGCTTTAAAATTAATTGTATGTTTATGTCAAAATATTATAGAAGACGGAGGAATGTTTTTTCCCCACTAGTAAGTAACAAATCGAAAATCAGAAATCTGATAAAAATCTCAAAGACAAATTTATCAAGAACAAAAAACTCTTTCCAGGTGAATAACTCTTAAAAATAACCCATATCACCCATTATCTGCATAAAATAAAATATAACAAATCGAAAATCAGAAATCTGATAAAAATCTCAAAGACAAATTTATCAAGAACAAAAAACTCTTTCCAGGTGAATAACTCTTAAAAATAACCCATATCACCCATTATCTGCATAAAATATATATCTTATCGAATATATCACATTTACCAAACATATAATGTAACTATTTTTTACTTTCTCACTGCAATTTACCTACTTACTACAACACGTAATACCTATCATATTATTAATTACTTGTAAATAACTACAATAATGTACTGTGCACTCCTCTTCCAAACACAAGCTAACGCTTCTATGGAAGAGTAGTATTCAAATCTCTTAATAAGTAATTCAAATGTAATTTATTTATTACTTTAATAAATAAAAAAAATCACGGGACGTAACTATTTGCCATTATGAAATCAATATGCCTTTGATTCCGACATACACCAGCACAAAACACGATCACCAAATCAAATACACCTTTCGTTATTTACTCATACGTCTTAATTTGGAATGAACTCCTTACAATACACCGCATATACGCAATACAACGCTTATACGCAATACAACGCATATACGCAATACAAGGTATTGCTTGCAACCTAAAACTTCCAGTAAGAAACAAAAAAACATTGGCAAAAGCTCTTAAAGAATATTTTCTCAGCATCTTTATTAGCAAGTGACACAATCTTTCTTTGGAACTCTCAAACTTCTGTATAGAAATATTTTTCATAGGCCCTAAAGTAAAAAAATTCCCTCAGTGCCTATCTCATTTAAGAGTGAATCATGTCTTATTATATATAATGAGTACGTTAAATAATCATTACAATGGCGTTCCGCTATGGTGAGTTTGTGATGATATTATTTTTTTTAATAAGCTTCGTACTTAATATGTATTTAGGCAGCTATTTTAAGATGCGTAATTTTTATGAATTTATTTAAAATATGTTTTAAATGCCTCAATATTTAAATTATCTGTCACTTTAAATGTTAAAATCTGTTCGGTTGGTTTGGGTGAGCAAATCAAAAGATTGATGGAGGAAAAATTTGCTGAACATTTTTGTCGTGAAGTAACAATATTAAAAATGTATTGCTTGATTTATGAATTAAATTTAATTAATTCAATTTTGTAAAATGTGACCTTAAGAACACCATATAAATATAAAAATAATATTAAAATTATCATTTTGAAAACGTAGTACATAGCTTTGCGTATAGATTGAAAAAATGTATGTAATCTTGAGTTGCATTATGACAATTTAGCACAATTAGCAAGTAATTTAAAGATGTGACAAAACTAACCTATAAACCTGACCTACGTAACTCACCCGGAGAAAAAAGAATACTGCTGATTTATTAAGAATTTCTTCACATTATTGGTAATTTAGTTAAAAATGGGAGTGCAGCCCGCTTTCAGATAAACTTTTAGTAAATTCGTAATAATATCTACACATGAATGTGCGTTTGTCCTAATATAATAACAAAATGCGAAAATGTTAGGACATGTGTTCCAACATCGTGACAATCCATTGGTATTTTACTAAAAGTTTACCTGGAATCCCATCAATTCATTCGTTAAAACCCTGAAATTTTGTTTATTAACCGAATAACGAATAATTTGAAATTTAAAATAAATTGGCAATATTTTTTATCGGTATGCATTTAAGCTATTTTTTGTTTCAACACTTTTCGTGACTTCATATCACTTATTAAAGGTGTGTTGACTTGTTCGGTTGCTGAAAATGTATTCCAATTTTGAGGGTCGTATGTTGGAATATAAAAAGATTGTGCAATAAAGAGTGAAGAATGGAAAAAAGACCTAAAATATTTTATAAACATTTTTGTAAGTTCCCACGGCCAGCTCTGTAATGAGGTTTTCAAGTATATTATTATTAATTATGAATGCGATATTCAGAATAGGTATGCGATATAACATTAATTTGCAATCAAGTTGTTTCGTTTTAAGCTTATATTTTGAAAAGAGAGTTGAAACTTGACGTTTTAATTTCATACTAAACTACTTCTTTTTAAAACGATTACATTAAATTTAATAATAAAAGCTTGATTTTAGAACAAAAAGTTTAGCTAAAAACAAAACACTATCAGAACTAGTTCTTCCACCAACTGTAATTTTTGAGTACTCGTGTACCAAACGATCTTCTAATATTGTTTACTCTAATGAATTTAAAAAATAAAAATAAACAGTTTTATTATACAGTTTACAGACCCAGATTTTCAAAAAGTTCAAGATGTCTAACATAACAAAGTTTGAAGAGGCCAAACTAATAACATTTTCGACAACTAGAACAGAATTATTTATCACTTTTTAAAGGTTACAAGAAATGCTTCTTCCATCAGACCATGCTGATGAGCTATCCATGTGCTAACTTACTAACAATATTATTATAGTGCCTTTTTTATTACCAAGAGAATCCGGTAAAACTGCTCCAAACATGGCCCACAGCAATACAACGATGGGTAGATAGAACATGTTGATATTTTTGCTAAATAAACTGGTTTCACTCACAAACCGAGTTCACAGCTCCGTGTACACTTAACAAGGTTATTAAATTAAACTAATTATGTTTTGACAACTATGATTATTTTGAATTGTAATTAAAACACAACAACAGACACTGAATTTCCCGCGTTTTTACGATAACAATGCGATATCTTTAGAATAACAAAAAAAAACTTTAAGGATATCCTTGAGGTCTGTTATTTTTGTTGTCGGCACAGTGCAGAAAAAACGATCCACACAATATTTTGACCGTACGAACGTTATTATTTGATGATAACTGAGTCTTTGTTAAAAAGAACTGTGTTCTGTCGTGTCTTGGACTGTACTGATTTCAGGTTTTGCCGCCCGGAGTATTTATAGGAATTTAATCTGTGATGAGGTCTTTAAGAGACCACTGCCTACTCATCGGTAGCCAAGTCGACCGCACTTGCGGTGTGCATCAGAATTTGAACAACGTTCAATCACGGTAATCCCTACAATTAGATAAAGGATTTAATGTGTAGCCCTTTTTCGGCAAATTCATTGAAGAGTGAGTTCAAAGTCTGCAGAAATTGCACAGTTTTTTTGGAAAACGGGTTTATCGGATTGTGTATTTTTTTATAATTATTATTAAAAATTACAGAAGTTTTTTGTAAGGATACGATCAGCATAAGATTTATTCCGTTGAAAGTAGGCCAAACCCTTTAACGAAGTTCAGTTTTTTGTCAGGTAATTCGTAACATTGAAATATTTACGTAAATCTATATACATAAAAATAATAATTCTTTGTTCGTGTCTTATAGACTACTGGAAACTACTAAAACTACTGGACCGATTTGGCTGAAAATTTAAAACATTATTCTTATTAGTGCCAGGAGTGTTTAGAAAGTGGTTTGGATGGTATATGAAGTCGGAGACGCCCGAGAAATACTTAACGCATTATCTCTGCACTGGAATGTGATACGGGGTTGAATTAAAGACGATATAATGTAGTTTTTAATACTGACAATACGGTATACAGTAGTGAAGACATTGCAGGATGGAATTGATCAATCACTTAAGTGTGGTTACGTGTGGGTATGTAATGGAAGAAGAAAGGGGTGTAAGGAAAATGTTTGACGTGGAAGTGAATGCCAGAAGAATTTGAGGACGCCCGAGGGAGACAAATACTTATTGCAATACAATCATAATATATTATTTCCACATTCAAAATGCACCCAGTTTTCAGATGCACTAGAATTCACAACCTCAAAACTTTACTTCGAACCATTCATAACCCCGAGCAACGTCTGGTACACGTCTGTTAGTAATTTTATAAAAATGGAAACAAGAATGGATTACTGATCACAAGTTTTAACTTTTCAAAACGTTCGGACGTGCCTACTCTGACACGGGTAATTTAGTAATTAATTTGTAATTACATATTTATCCGCCGTTAACAATAAACTGACTTCGAAGAAACAGTTGTGGTAGTAAACGGAACGATAAAACTATTTTCCAAGCTTAACAAAGACAATTTTTTTTCAAAAAAAGATCTTACTGAAAAACTCCATCTAGAAAATAAGTCAATCTGTTTGGTAGATCGACTTAAATTATCTAAGAATTAAAATCAACAGATCATAGATGACACGTCGAAATGCTGTGTTTATTACAGCGGTATTTCAGCAGAAAGTGTTCCCAAAAATGACTTTTTTACACTAGCTCCACACAAGAAGCTCTGAGGAAAATAATTTTCCTCTATCAATAATGTCATCTTTGAGGATGCTGTCTGGCAGGTCTATTTATGGGAACGAAGGTGAGGAAGATTTCAGATAAGGCAAAAGGTATGAGGGATGGGTAGGATTCTGGGAGTCAGCGGATCGCGGCTCGAGAGTGTGTTGCTGGAGAGGTAAAAGATCTCCTTCAATCAGTCTCTTTAAATCCGGCCCGCCACACATCAGATGGGCAGATGAATCCGCCGCCAAGACATTGAAAATCTTCATCCCATGAACCCGGGCACCCCTGCTAAATCACCAAACGTACCGAACCACTCGGGGTGACCTACGTCAGGTGATATAATGAATCCAGTGATTGGTTGCGATGCACATGACATTCATAGCAATTCGTTCATAATTAACGTTACCGCATGCGAACGGGTCGGTTTTACGACTCTTTATTGTGCTACAAAGCTTGCCTACAGATGAGCTTTTCAACCGTGTGAGTATGCCCTGTAAGTAATAGTCAGATACACCCCAATCATCCACTTTCTCTTCATAAATTTAAAAATGAATTTACTTTAAAAGAAAACTCTTAATTTTTAACTGTCCTTAAATCTTACACGCGTAAATTTGTTTCACTCAATACTTTACAAAAAAATTTGAATATTGTTCCCCTTTATATATCTTTGTAAAGGCGGGTACATAAAAGAATTATTAAATATTTAAGTTAAAAATTCGAGTGGTACATATTACTAGTAGATCTTTGGACATATCGACCAAAAAATTGATAATTTTCTTATAAATAAAAACACATTTCCTATGTGATCATAAGATTTGTAAATGGGTACTTAAATACTTCTACTCATTTATGGATACTATATGTTTTTTTTTCAAATAAAGCATTGAACAATTTATCTAAAGAAACGTCACCATCTCAAAGAAAATTCTTTTTTCAAACTTTCTGCAAGAATTTAGGTTTCATAATATTGGAAAAATGCGATTAAATTCAAGTGAACACAACGATTTCACATTTGAAAATAGACCAAATGAACACGAAGATTTCACATTTGAAAATAGACCAAATGAACACGACGATTTCACATTTGAAAATAGTCGAAATGAACACGACGATTTCACATTTTAAAATAGTCCAAATGAAAACGACGATTTCATATTTTAAAATAGTCCAAATGAACATGACGATTTCACATTTTAAAAAAGTCCAAATGAACACGACGATTTCACATTTTAAAATAGAATCTTTACTGAACTATAGTAAAAGTTATCCACCTAGTCAAAATTAGGTTGGTTTGAATAATAAAGTGGTTGCATCAGATTTTCAATAGCGGAAACGGAACATTAAAAAAAAATGTTATAAATTAGGGGATGGAAAGTCGAAGATTCCATAGATAGATTCCACATGTTTTTACCAGGTATAGTGGCACCAGGTATGGGGCTATTAGAATTGAATTTAAAAACAAAATTTGAAGAATTTGGCAGAACCTCACTCACAAGGCACTTCTTTTCTAGTGATTTATTTTTGGGGTATTACCTCCTTCTTTATCCAACGTTTCGGACAGCATTACGGTGTCCATCATCAGGGCAGATGTGTAAATATTGTGTATCCTCTAAGAGCTGGCATTACAGTATAATTACGATTGGAGTTGGCAACACGGTATGTTTTTTTATGTGAACCGTCTGGAGCCAGTGGGACTATGACCTCTCCTATGGGAGTATTTTGTGAGGCTTAAGTTAGCGGGGAGGTGATGGGGAATAGGAAGGTGGGGGAGTACATGGAAATTCAGATCTGGTCACCAAACACGGCTAAAGCAACTTTTCAACGCTGAATGGTGGTCTTACACCAGGGCGATACTGAGAGTATCTTCCACTCTGGAACGTGCTGCAAATATAGTATATATTATTTTAAATTGATAAATTATGAAATAACACAAATTTATCCAATAAAATTTTCTTGCGTGCGCTGGGATTAGATCTTGCGACCTTCTAATTGCTAGTCGAGAGGCTTACCACATAGATACACAAGCACAATCTTCACAACAATCTTTAAACATCTGCCCCCATGATGGAAACATTAATGCTGTATGAAATGTTGGCTAAAGAAGGAGGTAGCGTAAAACGGCATAATACCCCAAAAATAATTTTTTAATTAATTTTTAATTTTTTTTAAAAGAAAGACAAACATTCCCAGGTTACGAATAACCCATCAATGTTAGAAAATCTCCTACTACCACCACAGAAAGCCGAAAATGTTGCTTGTGTTGTGATGGAGGACTTAGCCAGCCGAGGAATCGAACACGCGACGCTCGGGTGAGACCCAAGCGCTATGCCCACTCAACCACTGACCGGTCAAAATCACTATAATACTATTATTGGCCGTGAAAATCTCAGAGCACTTCTTTTAATTTATGTATTCATCAAAAAAATATGTTTTAACGATAATAGTAATAAAATTATGTTAGAAATTTACAGTCAAAACAAATTACATCTTCAACCTGTTTATTTCAATTTTATCTCAATGGAATCAGGAATAAATTAGTTAAACTGGTTTAAAGCGCAAATTTACGGCGAAATAACAAAAAATACAGAAATGTGGGTACCTAATTTTAGTATATAAAGGAGAAATATTAATATGATAAGAATTAACTGATGACTTAAGCATGCAGTATTTATCATCTATGTATATAAGAAAAATATTGTATAAATTCGAATCGTAGAGATTAACAAAAAATACAGAAATTGAGATACCTACTGTATATAAAGGAGAAATATTAATATGATAAATATTAATTGGTGACTTAAGCGTGAAGTATTTATCTCCTATGTATATCAGAAAAATATCAAAATGATAGTTATTAACTGATGACTTAAGGGTGAAGTATTTATAACCTATGTATAAAAATTATACTGCATGATATATGTTCATAATTAAATCCATATGTAACTTTGGTGTAATATTAATATTCTTAATTAATTATACATAATATGTAAAAATGAAATCCTCAGCACGGGAGATCCCAGTGAGGATATCATTATATCTATTTGCTACACAAAAAAAAATAATAAAACACTTCTTATTATTATTATTATTATATAAGAAAAATATTGTATAAATTCGAATCGTAGAGATTACCTAGATAATTAAACAAATTAAAAGAACTTGTATTAATAAAACACCTTTTTAGGAATTTTTAATCGATTTGCCTTGATAATATATCATAACGAAAGAAAGAATTATAGTTGTAACGTTTAAAGTTTTGACGTCATGATAATATATTCGTAATTTACTAAAAGTTTAGGAAACGGGTTAATTTATTCGTAAGGCCTGCAATCCGGTTTTGATTAACTCCCCAAGGAAAATAATGAGGGACTTTTTGAGGAAAGGAAGTAGTGAAACTGGGTCTTGAACAGATCCGTGTTGTAGGAGTGAGGAAACACAGAGGCCGGGAAATCATTCAACAGTCGTCGAGCTGTTGAATGAACGAGTCGTACAAATACAATACTATTGCTGATTTATTAAAAACCATACGTAATCCGTATAAAAAATCCTCATATCGAAACACGTGTTCATGCACCTTCATTTGCCTTGATAATATATAATGACGAAATGCGTGATAATAAATTAAAATTTTACTAAAACTTAACAAAAAAACCAATCAATTCATTAGTCAATCCTGCAATCCCGTTTTTAACCGGATGATGAATAATTTAAAGATATTATTAATCAATTTGCAATACTCCGTGCAATATTATTACGTGCATGCTATTTTTTTATTTAAGTACTAACTGCCTATTTTGATATAAGTAATGACGTTTTCCGTGTTTTCGCGGTCGGGGGTAAGTCTCTCTACTAGGAAGCCGGAGGTCGCGCGTTATATTCCGGCGTGCCCAAGTAAATTTTATTTGATTAATTTGTGTTTTTCCCAATTTATTTATAGTATATTTGCAGCACGTTTTAGGGTAAAAGATACTCTCAGTATCGCCCTGGTGTGAGACCATCATTCAGAATTGAAACATTCAGATGTGGATACCCAGGCACTTCTCCAGTTTCTCTTCTCCATCTCATTTCTCCTTGATGCAACCTGTCTAAAATGCACCTGATACCTTCCATGGCTCCCAATTGTATATTGTGAATTCTTTTCGTCCTAAAATGTGTTTTGAAACTCATATGGATTGATAGTAACTAAATAAAATTGATTATTATTTTTTTTGGTAAACTAATGTTTAATACAAGATTTTTTTATGCAAAGCACAAAGGGTAACAATTATTTTACAAGTAATAATTATTAGCCTGAAACACTCATCCACATTGAAAAATCTCCGCCACTGAGCTATGGCGCAATAAGCCGCCATAGCTGAGTGGTCAGAGCTGTCGACCGGAAATCGAAAGGACACGGGTTCAAGTCCCGTTGGCGTCATGTATCTTTTATCAGGAGATTTTTCAATGTGGATGAGTGTTTCAGGCTAATAATTATTACTTGTAAAATAATTGTTAAATAAAATTGGTTCACTTGATTCAGTTATGTCATTTCGGGGCTTTGTCGGCTTTATTTATGATTTCCTTTTATGATTTGCGTTCATATTTAGTAATGTAAATAGTATTCTCATGAAACAAATGGTTATTTATATAATTAACTTATTATTTACTAACCAAAACCGCAAATTCGAACAGCGTAACATAACATTCACCCAAACGTCACACACCTACGTACGTACAGCACGTAGTTAGTCGAAGAATTTCTCTTTAAAACAAATACTTTATTGAAGGGACTTTCGACGGATTGCGTTTCTTCGGTTTAGTCATTTTAAAAGAAAAAAATACAAACCATTAAAAAATGACCGTATTTTTCCTTGATATACATACATAACATTGTGTACATAGATACCTGTAGTAATAGCCTGTTGTACGCTGATGACGTGAAGCTGATTTCTAACAGTATAGAAGGTCTATAGTCTTTCATGTCTAGGATGAACGAAGTATGCATGAAGAATAAGTTAATGATGAATGTAAGTAATTCTAAAATCGTGATAAGTGAATGAAAGAGAACGAAAACAATGTGAAATATAGTCGTGAATGATGAATACTTGGATCAGGTTGTGGGATGAGTTTGTGTATTTGAGAAGTAGGTTTACGAGAGATGGGAAGGCTGATAGAGATATTGAAATAAGGGTAAATGCAGGTAACTCCATTAATGCAGGACTAATCGCGGTTGGCGCTAGCAAAAACTTGTCCTAAGAAGCGAAGCTAGCAATTCACCGTGCAGTGTTGGTACCTTCCCTGATGTGTGGCAGTGAGGCGTAGAACTGACAGAGAAGGGATGAAAGTAGACTGATGATGTAGAAATGAGATCCCTGAGGCGTACGTGTGGTAAAACCATGTATGATCGTGTGAGAAATTTCGGAATGAATGAGTGTCAAGAGTCAGAATAACAGAAGAGTGTGTGCCAAGACCAAGTTGTTTAGCGGTTTATCTTATCTGCCTGATGCGCGGGCTGATGGTTAGTTAGTTAGTTATATAAATATGATAATGCTAACTAGGCACCTACACGACATAAACATTTTTTTCATTGATTAGCAACAACTAACAGAAGGTAAATAATTTTATTATTAAAGACCTACATTCAGAATTGAAATGTTTGAAAAATATATATCGCTCACTAAGCAAAGATGACGAATTTAGTCAATATTGTATTGACATAGGGCTTTGTCGATTGTCCGTGCTAGACCTCCTGCAGGACTCTCTCGACCCACCGCACCGCACCCTCTGGTAGGGATGGATTCATACGTCCATCACTCCTGGACAAACTGACCATCAGATTCCTAGCCACCCCTCAAACCAGAACTTTGTCTTCTTTTCATTAATGTATCTATTTTTTCATGGCCTCATGTTTGGAGTTAATACGAATAAATACTCAAAGTAGCTAATGAAACATTAAACATATAAGCTCTTTTAAGATAAGCCATTTGTACCTTCTTGCAGGAAATCCATAACGAAGTTTTCTGAAAATATTCAAATTGGAATTTATGTGGATTTGCAATACTAAAATGAAGTTGAATGAATGCACTTGCGGTCAGTGCTCCCCTCTGGAAAGGGGACTTTTGGTCAATTTCCGCATGAAAATGCATCAACGAAGTTTATCTATCGGATATGAATAATAATATATCCGATACTCGTTCTCCAGAAGTAAGAACGATTACTAATGCTAGAATTAGGTATTTTTTTTAAATAAAACTGTTTCACATTTGTTAACGTATTCACTATTTGGATATTATAAAAATAAATAACTATTTAATTAGCAAAACAAAAACTTAAGAAAGAGTAAAGCCACACGGGATGTAAACACTTCAAAGGTTTATTGAAGGACATAGGAGTCATTTAGCAGTTAGGATACCAGTTTGCAAGTGACTGAGTAGTTAATTGAAGCTCCCATAGGTAATTCAGTAGTTGCACCCTTGAGGTGAGTTTAAAAAAAAAAGACAAGAAAATAAGCCCAATTATTATAAATATTTTATTATCCGTATTCAGCTTTACGTGAGTCAAAAATTAACATTATTTATTTTGAAAAGATAAATTACATTACATAGAAGGAAGCTTTTGACTGTCCAACTAGGAAGTTTTCCCGTTTTAAGACAGTCAAATTAACAGATTTTAAATTATAATACATGTACATAATAACTAATTACATAACAGTAACATTACAAAACACATAATAGTAACACAATTACATAATAGTAATACTATCTTGTTCAATAATATGATAAGCAAATTGAGTAGGTAATACACTAATGGCAAATATAAGAAAAATAAAAATAATAAAAATAAAAAATTCAACAGAACTTCGGTTTAAATAATTAAAAGTCTAAAACTAAGTGCGTTATACTTCTACCATGCAACATTACAAATGTACAAAGATAATATTCTAAATAAAACTGCACCCCAGACAAACGTCAACTCTCCCAACTCCAAAAGGTAAAAAAAACAATGAGGCAATTTAACTATAAATATCGTAATTTTTTAATTCAATTCGAAAGTGTCAAAAATATAAATAACATTTAAAATATTGTAAACACATTGAAAAAAAATCACTGAATCTTTGACATATAAATAAAATAAAATAACAACATGCCCCATACACCGGAGACCAAAATTTAATTAACATTTTTTACTCCAAATAATGACAGAAATCATAGGTTAAAGTAAGTCAAGTGCGTCCCTTAACACCCTGTATAGTATATAAATATAATCTACTGAAATCGTTAACGATATTACGTATTGTCGTAGTACAAGCTGGTAAATTTACATTACACATAGAACCCATTTTTGTATCGATTTTAATCTCGGCAATAAACGAAGGTTAAAACATTTGTGGCCGGGTTTAAGCTTCGCCGCATTTTAAAATACATTTAATTAAACAGCTGATACTAATACAAAATAATACCCGTACTTTTTGATTTATCGATTTCAACTCGATTTAATCGAAAACGAAAGCTAAAATCAAACAAAGTTACACCAAAAAATCAACTGCAATTGTGATCTAGTTTCACGAGTTTTCGCTTGTACTACGAGTTTCCGGATACCGTGTATATCATAAAGCTACTTATCCATTTATTTATTAATATTCTCTTATATACAGTTTACATAATAAGTAATATTTATACAAATAATGTTAATTTCAGTATCTGTATGGGTTGGTAGAAGTATTTTGTGAACACCTTACTACGTGAAACTGTCCTGAGTTGTGCTGTGGTGTTCTCATGTCTTAGGTAATTTTAGGTGTTATTATGCCATGTCATAAGTAATAAACCAGCATCATCCTTGAGATTCTCAAGGAGGATACCCATTGCGTGGCTACACCCATACATGCAGTATTGTATACATATTATGTTAGTGGCAGTTAAATTACATCATAATATTACATAGACACAATGTACTAACAATTAAGTAAAAATAAAGGTACACTACATGAAGGGTACTCAAAGATGCAGTTAAGACAAAAATAGATTAGAATTAAATAAAAGTAAATAATAATTACCTAGTAAAATTGTTTAAAATACAGGTATTTCAAAATATTACCAAGTAATTATAGAACAATAATCTATCTGGTAGAACTAATAACACGATATAAACGTACGGAGAACAAAAGAGTGGTGTTAATTTATGAAGAATCTCTTCAAAGTATTAGAAATCCGGTAAAACACGGGATTGCAGATCGTTTCCTGACAAACTTTTTTTAGTAAACTCCTAATATATCGAAACACGTTTTCATGCACCTACATTTGCCTTGATAATATATAAATATATACTTATATATATTTTTTATGAACACGTGTTCCAACATCGTGATAATATATTCGTACTTTAGTAAAAGCTTAACAAGAAGCCTATTAATTCATTCGTTAAGGCCTTGCAATCCCATTTTAACCGGATTGCCAATAATTTGAAGAGATTCTTAATAAATTGTGTTTTGTTTGGTTTGAGGTGAATAGGTTTTGAAAGAAAATTGTGTACCTTTAATTTTTATCTATTCTGTGATCTATTTTTTAGTAAATCTTTTTTCCAAAGGTAAGCCTTTCATCTTACATAAAATTACGCATCTAGGCGCCATGGAATTTCTCAGTTTGGTTTTATCATAAATACCGGAAATTCTTAAGAAATCATTTCCTATTTTCCAGCGAAAATTATCTTGTGGTTTTTACATAGCTTTATCATAAATGGCTAACAATGAAAACGTTTCTTGGCTCTAATTTGCGAAGATATAATAAATCACATCATAGTAACATAATAACGTGTAAGTTGTATGGTTCCCGGATGGTTGGGCAGTACAATTTATTGACATTTTATGCATGGAGACCGGAATCTGTCAATGATTTTGCTATAATATGACTGTGTTGCCTATTAAAGGCAAACTTTTGATCTATGTTGGTATTTTCGCATCCTATTTACATGATTAATTTCTGTAGAAGTATTTGTCCATGCCGAGTTCCGCAAATCCTTTAATATTATTATGGTCATGTTATACTTGCAAATACTTGTACATTAAATAGTTTTAATAGCAACGAAAACGTTTTAGTGGTGAACTTAATAAAGATTGCACATATTTTCTCTCTTTTGGCATCTTCCGTTGAAATGTCTTTCCATTGTGTAAGAAAAATCCGTACACAATGAAATGCACTGGCGAGGCCGGATAGTCATTATTATTTTTATGGATTCTGTTAAAACAGTACATGTAATTTCTTATAATAAGTCAATTTTACGGTCGAGTGCCTCTTGCACTTTTACAGATCTATTCTGCGAGTTATTTCAACTATTCGTCTTGTGGTTACCTTTGCCTACAAGAACATTGAATTCTGTGAGTTATTTTAACTACTCGTCTTGTGTCTTGCCCACAAGAACATTTCAACAAAGTCTATTTTATTTACATACGTATTATGTGTCTTATAAAATAGTGAAATGGGGCCATGTAATGTTTAAGCCCCCCTCAAACCCAATTTCTATAAAGTTTCTCGTTAACTCTTTAAGTTTGTAAGTTCCAAAAATAAAATTATTTTTGAAGATAATACTTATAAACACGTTTTGTTCTCTTATTTAATATGTTATAGGCATGAAAAAATTCACAGTGTATCTTTAAATTAAACTAAAGCATTTATCGAGAGATTTTTGCTTTATTTCAAACGAGTTGTGTGTGTGTGTGTGTGATATTCCCACCGTTTTCGTTTAATTATTATCGTTTTTTTAATATTAGTGCGCTCCCTCTAACGTTCATATTTACATATCTCCCTTTCAAACCATCTTTGAGTGCTTACTACGAGGCCCCAATGAAAAAATATTACAAATATATCAATAAAAATTTAAAAAAAAAACAAAGAAACCAGGTGTACCTACATAGTTACTAGTGATGATCTAATCGAATTTTGAGAAATTTGCTAGCTAACCTTTCTCGGAACGAGAAAACAGATTTTAATTCAACCTGGTCCAAAATTCACAGAAATTTTCACATTAGGTACCTACATATTTTATTAAATTTTTGAGAGATTATTTTTTTAGGAAGAACCAACATTAATACTCCTGCAAATCCTTTGTTTAAAGGTATTAAGGCACTGGGCTCCACCGGAGCCTGAGTCAACTCCTGCTGGGCCTAAGCTGGGCGTATTTACAGAGCCCACAGATACTGCAGATAGTACACAACTGCTGTCCCAGTACAAAATTGCAATTACGGCCCACTGTTAAATTTGCCAGCCACCTCTGGTCTGGAGTCGCAAAATACTTGATAAACCCCCGACTCCGTGCAGAAACGGGCGGTCCGTTTCATAGATAACTCCTAACATAACTTAAACAGTTACAATCTTTAGTACAGGCGTCAGGTAGTTATGCTGTCATTTTTCTACCGGTATTATAATTGAAGATGCTCCGAGTAACTAGCGACATTGATCCTTTGAGCATAGTTGAGAAACACGGCAAGCGCGCCCCCAAGATATGTACACGGTTGTCATTTGTCACATGAGAACGGATCCTTTCTATGACTCATTCTTGAGTTCAACAGCTCGGCTGTGGATTGATTTGTCATATGTCTCTTTAAGACTCTCCTCAAAAAGATCCTTCTACAGCATCCCCAAAGATGACATAGGCCCTGATTGAAAATTTTGTCCAAGGGGCTTCCTGTGTGGAGTTATTGTAAAAAAAAATACAGGCTTAGCAGCATATACGTTTTTGGGCTGTCTAGGAAACGAACCCTTCCCCCTCTACACACAGCCAAATTCATCGTCCATTATGCCACGATATTTCCCATTTCACTCAACATCTATTAAGGCAGTAATGATGGCAATATACGTGCCAATTTTACCGTTCATTCGCCAATATAAATGGTCAGGTTTGGCCAATGAAACTGGGTTTGACAATAATCTTAATAAGTATAATCATCGCTTGTCTGTTAATCTTATTTAGATAAGATTAACAGACAAGCGATGATTATACTTGTTTAGACAAATATTCAATATTTCATAAAGTAACCCGTTTCTATCAATGAGATAGAAAAATGCTTCTCAATATTGAACCTACTATTTACGTCATGTTAGGATTTCCAAGAACACGAAGAAATTATGAGAAATAACCCGTGGTTTCCAAGTAGTGCCTACCTACTCGAATGGTGACTTATCTTTTTAAATATATCAACATCTATATTAATTGGGTTTCTATGACTTTCAGTTGAGAAAGCGAATATTGGGATTTATAATGGTAATGTGCTAAACACCTACGTATATTTCAAAGCTGACCAACGATAATTGTGTTAATACATAGTTGTTGACTGTGAATCATTGGTACAAGTATTCGAGTTTGTGTAGTAAGGAAGTTTATTGTTCGAGAGAGATGGGAAGTCTGATAAGGACATTGACGACAAAACTGTAAATGCTGGCAATTAGAGGATTGTTATTAATCACCTTTAAAATTTGTTATGCAATTGTGATGCAAGGTTAGCAGTCCACTAAGGAATTCCGATACCAACTCCGATATATGAGCATGGCAGTAAAATAAGAAACTTACAAAGAAAATATTTAGGCTGGAAGCAGACGATATTGTTGAAATTTCTCTCCAAATTGGAGCAATGGTGATACTGATTGAGTTAGGTAAAATATTATTATGTATTTATTTTATTTTAGCAATTTGTACATCGAAGTTCACAAATTTCTAATTAATTATTAATTATTTTATTTGGTTTTATGCTCAGTCGTTAATACATGGATTTTAAGAACAGAATATACCTAGAGTAAAGTGATAAACTGAATATGAAGTTAGTAAAAATAGTAACAGTAGCATAAAATAATATAGAAACTAGAACAATACTTCGTAAAACACAAATCACTAAAACTACATTACCAACGCTTCTATGATTGAGTGCTGGTATAGATTACGCTTGGTTCTATAAATGGAGTCAATAAAAATACCCATTGTACCTCTAAACATGTTGCCCAGATCATGCATCATATTGGTTAGTGAGTGTGTCTGATAGTTGCTTGTGTATGTATTGCAGTATAATGTTACATTTTGTCTTGTGTTCCTAGTCGGCACGTGGAATTTAATAGTGGCAACGATGGCAGGACTGACAATCAAGTTATATAAATACATTTTTATTATTTATTACATTTTATTTTAATGAATATGGCTCTTACAATCTATCTTGAGTCTATCAATTGTGCAGACTTTATGGTTTTCGGCAGCGCTTTATAATACTGTATTCCTTTGTACATTAAGCTATATTGTATATTGGCTTTGTCCTTTTTTGCTAGCCTAATTTCATTGCATTTTTTGTGTAATGCTTGTGAATGTATCACTTGTACGTAATTTTCTTTGGTAATAGGTTGTTTATTATTTGAATATAAATATCATTATATTCAAGGTCTTCTAGTTACTTTTGAAAATCTATTTCACCTGAGTATTATTCTGATTGCTCTAACTTATTTTATTCTCTGTCGTTAAATAAGAAAAGAATCATTGAGCATTAGTTAAAATGAGAAGCAATAATTGAAGTTTTTCAGGAATTGTTCTTTTACATATTTTCCCAAAAAACAAACCTTCTATCCAATTTTCTTTTGTCTATACTCATCACGCCTATTAAAGGTCAGTTTAAGTAGTTCTTCTCCCTTTCAAATCCATCTTTGAACGCTTACTACGGGGCCTTAACACAATATCTCAATACGGAGTTGAATTAAAAACTATGTAATGTAGTTTTCTAACAGTAATATTGTGGTATATACAGGGTTTTCCATTAAGAGGTGTTATTTTGATATTCAATCGTAAAAGATCAATGGTTTCGTTGCTTGTGTGGCACGTAGCGCCGTCTTGTTGAAAGTAAACGTTGTCCAGATCGATACCATCCAATTCCGGCCATAAAAAATCATTAATCATCTCTCGATAGCGCAATCCATTCACCGTAACTGTTGCTCCAGCCTCATTTTACACACGCGTATTCGACTACAAAGTTGTGTCAAAATTTCAAAGCATTCGGTGAAAATCTTTCGCGGATTTAAGATTTTGATCAAACGAACATTCACATTTTTATTTATATAGATTTGAACAGCGACTTGAAGTGATTTTTCACAAAAAACGCCACTTTAAAATCGTCCAAATATTATTATTATTATATATTAATATCAAAGTAATGGTGTTTGAAAGAGAGAGTATGAAAAAAGTGTGCAATATACTTGTGAATGAGGAATACTTGGAGCAGGTGGATGAGTTTGTATATTTAGGAAGTATGTTTACGAGAGATGGGAAGGCTGACAGAGATATTGAAAGAAGGGTAAATGCAGGTAATTCCGTTAATGGAGGACTGAACGCAGTTGGCGCTAACAAAAATTTGTCAAGAGAAGTGAAGTTAGCAGTCCACAATGGAGTGTTGGTACCTACCTTGATGTATGGAAGTGAGGCATGGAACTGGCAAAGAAAGGATGAAAGTAGAATGAATGCTGTTGAATTGAGATCCCTGAGGCTTATGTGTGGTAAAACCATGTTTGATCGTGTGAGGAATGTGGAGATCCGCAAAAAGTGCAAGGCTACTGTAAGCGTAATGAGTAAGATTAAGAAAGGGACGCTTAGATGGTTTGGGCATGTAGAGCGAATGAGCGAAGATAGGAGTGTAAGGAGAATATATGATGCAAATGCGAATGGTAGCAGTCGGGGATGCCCGAGGAAGACATGGCACGATCAAGTGAATCAGATACTCGAGTCGGGCCATGTCAAGAGTCAGAATAATAGAAGAGTATGTGTGAGACGATGTATGAATTTGCATGAGGCAAGAAGTGTGTGCCAAGACCGAGTTGTTTGGCGGTCCATCCTCTCTGCCTACCCCTGCGGGGAAACTGCGTGATAGTTAGTTAGTTATTAATATCATAAGATAAATTATTAGTAGGTGGACGCCATTACTGGAATATTGAAAACGCTGCGAAAATATGGTAAGTTGCAAGGATAATAATATAGATTTGTATTTTTTTTTTATTTCTGCGTCAGATTGTAGCATACTTTCCACGCTTGAGCAAATGACTTGATAATGTCAGAGAATTTGTATTCCGGATATGGTCTTGAAATACGTCGTAGAATCGTCAACAATGCAAAATAATTTTAAGAAAGAGATACCAACAGACATAAAGAGAGAGAGGGCAAGGTCGATCAAAGAGAGGTGAACGAATTCAGTAGTTATTAGTATACGCCATATTACGTTATACGTCCGGTCTATAATGGATACAACCTGGTGTAACTTGTATGAAGGACACAGGTGACGAATATTAAAATTGATTTCAAAATGCAACTGTAGCATTTAAGATGCGTTTTTACCAAAATGATAATCTTTGGTGAATCAGAGACATTTCGATTAATTCAAGCAGAGGTCAGCCCTTTCTTATTGCACAATATAAGGTTGTACATATTACATTAAGGCGATATAAGACTCTAATAACAGGGTTAGTTCGACACCCAAATAATATTTTTTTTCTGATGAATTATATTCTGTATTACTAAATGCGTAAGTTAATTACATTAAAATATTTTGTGTAAAACGGTTTGAAATTTTTATAAAACGTTATTCAACTATAAAATTGGATGTAAGCACCAGATGTTATTTTTTTAAACGATGAATTAGTAACTTTGCTATGGTTCCCTCTAGAAACATTTGTGAGTTTAGTAATACGTTCATCAGAAAAAATAATAATATAAACCCCTCGGAAAGATCGATATTCTAGACCTGCTATTACTATTATTCTAGACCGTAAGTCCGTCCATTACGCCGAGCCGCGCGCCTGATATTGTTTTTACACGACTTCGTCAATTATTTCGTTAAGATTCCCACTTTATTTTAGAGATTTGATAAGGCAAATTCAACTTCAGGTCTGTCCAATACCCCAGAGTCGCGACCGCATATTTTTGTGCACGGCTTCTTCACTTACGCCATTACGATTCTGACTTTATTATAGGGTATAGTACGGTCTTAATGCATTGATCTTGTCATACGAATTCATGTCAAGGTTTTTTAGGTATAGGGCATGGGTTCAAGTGGAAGAACGGATAATGATTAAATATTTTGAAATGGGTAAGCATAAAATATTGATAAGTAATTTCTCAGAAACTGGACATAACCGTTGATAAAGTTATTATTTTTATTAATACTCGTATATATTATCGTGGCTTCTGACTCAAATAATAAAAATAATATTTGATGATTTGTTTTTTTTTTAAATTAACCACACACAGGAGCCCCTGAGAAAAATGATTTCTCTCGGGGCCTATGTCATCTTTGGGGATGCTGTGTGGGGAGTATTTTTAAGGAAAGAAAAGAAAGGAGAGGAAGTTTAAATTAAGGTCTCAGCACGGGTAAGCCACCCAGTGAGGCCAACGTTACTGAAATGTAAAAAATATTGTTCCAAAAAAAAAAAAAAGGAATTAGATATTAGGGGCGGTAAGAATCTTGGGGTCAGTGTATCCAGGAGTGACGGACGAATGATATATCCCTCTTGTCAAGAGAGAACAGTTGGAGAGGTCAAAGGGTCTCTCCAAATTAGCCTCTTCCGTTCCGGCATGCTATGCAGCAGGTGAGCAGGCGCACACCTTCCCGATGAACCCAGGCATCTGTGCTGAATCACCAAACGTAGCAAAACACTTGGGATGATCTATGGCAGATGTGTCGGTTATCCAATAAATGGTTCCCTGGGCGGCGGTACCCAAATTGATAATGCTATCTTCCAATTAATTAACAAGACGCTGTTCTAAACAAACTTCTATCATGTTTATTCTAATCAATAAAATCAAACTTTTTTTCAAAAAAAACTTATATTAAAAAAATATATGGATATATTATATTTATATTTTACACATAACATTGAATCACTGAAGTAAGAATCGTGGCTCCCTTATCAGGCACAAGAGCTCCTCTTTTCTGATAAGGTATACATGACCAATTATGTACCTAAATATTATATTTTGCAAAAAAATGTATGTATTAATGTAACTATGATCTATATTAAAATAATTAAAAAAAAAAAAAAAAAAAAAAAAAAAAAGTATTTTTTTTGCAACTTAAGTATTCTATTTTGTAAAATTATTGTCACGAAAAAGAATTTGATAATTTTAGGATTAATATGGGGATTGATACCTACCTTACAGAAGAAATAAGAAAAATAACGAAACGTAGTAATGACCTGCTTTAGGATTAACATGGGGATTGATACCTGCCTTACAGAAGAAATGAGAAAAATAAAGAAACGTAGTAATGACCTGCTTTAGGATTAATATGGGGATTGATACCTACCTTACAGAAGAAATGAGAAAAATAACGAAACGTAGTAATGACTGGCTTTAATACGAAAAATTTCTTAAATAATTAAAGTAAATACAGCACAGGAGTCCTGACTGCTCGAAGCCAGTGGGGTTATGTCACCCCTGTTCGGGGTATGTTTTGAGGCTGAAGGGAGCACATGAGATAGGGAAAAGCATCTGGCATATCACTATTCAGATCTGATCACCAAACATGGCTAAAGCCATTTCAAGCAAAATGTTCGCTTGTGAGTGGTAGTTTTACATCAGGTAAATGCTGAGAGTATCTATGACTCTGGTTGCATTAGAATTAGTATTTAAAAAATTTATGTCACACCGCACAAGAGTTCTTAACCGTCTGGAGCCAAGGACACTATGGAATCCCCAATTGGGGTACGTTGCGAGGTTAGAGGTAGTGCGGAGGGAAAGGAGATAGAGAAGAGGAAGATACCGAAGATAGTCACAGAACACGGCCAAAGTCATTTCAAGCAATGTTTCATTTCTGGATGGTGGTTTTACCAGAATGATACTGAAAGTACCTTCCACTCAGGAACAAGCCGCAACTATACTATATATTATTTTAAAAGAGCAATTTGTTAAATAACATATATTAATCAAACAAAATTTACAGGATTTGAACCCGTGACCTCCAGCTTGCTAGTAGAGAGCCTTAGATACCCCACGACAACAGAGGTCATCAAAATTAGTCAGAGGAAGAGATTTATTTTATATTATTAATCATATGATAATATCAAGACGACAGCTGGTATTCATTTGTTAAAAATGATTTTTTTAAATTCTATTTGTACATTCACTTTTGATGTCTGTTTTCCAGCTATTGGTGAATAAAATTACTAAACAACATTTACATAAACGAATTTCATCCAAAGATTTCAATGCCTCTGATCAATTTTATCCATAAATAAAAGTTCCAAACATAGACATATTAATTATTATTTTTTTGGTAAACTAATGTTTTTAAGACAAGATTTTTTATGCATAGCACAAAGGGTAACAATTATTTTATAAGCAATAATTATTAGCCTGAAACACTCATCCACATTGAAAAATCTCCTGATAAAAGATACATGACAAAACACTAGTATATATTGAATTATTTCGCGGATAAGAGATAAGCCGCCATAGCTCAGTGGTCAAAGCTGTCGACCGGAAATCGAAAGGACACGGATTCAAGTCCCGTTGGCGTCATGTATCTTTTATCAGGAGATTTTTCAATGTGGATGAGTGTTTCAGGCTAATAATTATTGATTATAAAATAAATAATAGATATATTAGTATAAATTTTATTGAACTGATTCCTGCTATGGACGAATTTCAATGTAATGACGTGAAAATGTAATTTTAAGAAACGTGATACAAATGCTGTAGATCCTTTTGTTGACCACGTAAGAAAAATGCATGGAATCCGGAAGCTTTCCAAAAGCTATTTCAAGGCGCCAGGATACATTTTTATTCACAGAAAAGGATCAATAGTATTGAGTAACGACACAATACAGATTCTTGTATTAAAAAGAGTCATGCAATTACATAAATACATAAATGATTTGTCCTTTAGTAAAGACGAGTTCCACTCGTGGGGAGGTATGTTATTATTCATACAGCAAGCAGTTCAAAGCTAATACTTAAATAGGGAAAAAGAATGACATAGGTAGCCGAAGTCTTTATGAATAATGAGATGTATATGAGTGCTCTATTTACTTGCATATAGTTTAGATGAAACTGTTCAGGATCTCGAATTCCGGAATGTTCCCAGAGTGATTCATTCGTCGCGCGTCGTTAGGAACTTGGAACTTCCGTAATGCAGTTGTAAGTTGTAGGGTTGGTAGCAGCACCGGATCCGCAGCACGAGTAGATACAAATTGAACGTGTAATCATTGCGGAAATTATAAAAGGAATCGCTTATCACTTTTCCGAAGTTATCACGGATTTGTGGAAATATTTCGCTTGTAATCTGCTTGAACAATAATAATATCCATTTTCCTGATTTCTAATTTGAACAATATTTAATTTTGGGAATAAATTTTGAAGTTTTACACGTCAATGTAATATTTAATAATTAAGAAATGAATATTTGAATATATTGGAACAATTATAAAATACAGAATTATATGACATAAAAATAATAAAAAAGAATATTTTTTTTAAATAATCCCATAAATGTAATGCGTTGTGTATTATAATACTTTTCAACATATTTCTATGATTAAAAATATTACAATTATACTCAAAATATTAAGTGTTACATAAAGTCTTAGTTTTGTAAGAAACATCATATGGAATGGAGGTCCGAAATAAAATTAAAATAAAAAGAAAAAAATGTAAATTTCTATCAAGGAGTAATACTGACTTGTAAGAAAAATATATCTTGTTACATTGAAGAAGGAGATATTTAAAAAAAATGTGTGAAACATGAAACAGAAATGGACATAGAAAATAAAAAAAAGGTAATGGTATATTATTATTAATATGGGAATTAATAGAAAATATTACTAGTAAATATTCAAACTCAAAAGAGCTAGCTTTTAGAAGTTCCAAGTGTTGTTTCGGTAAGACAAAGAACCTCGATTCATTTCCTATTTGCAACAGTCATCTGTGTCTTTTTCTGTATTAAATTTAATTGAGATTTGTTAAAGAGATTTAAATTTGTTTTTCGTCTTCATTGTGAACAGTATACATTAATGTTAAAATAATAAATCTAATTTTGTTCTGTAGCTGCAGCTACTACAATAATACCTGGTTCATCCTCAAAAGATCTAAAACATAGATACATGCAACCCGCATCACATTGGAACTTACGAGATGCGCGGCAAAAGTTCATCGAGCCCCTATAATCCTATTTCTTATTACTTCACAGGATCTTAATTTGCGTTGTTATTAACTCGTATGTTTCGTATACCATAACTATCACAATATGTTGATTGCATAAAAATAAATATGTTTGTGTGAATTGTTATTTACAGATTTCAAAGTTATTAAAAATCAGATCTTCTGCGGGCTCTTATGTATTTTTATTATTATTCATTATTAACATTTGCATTAACTTTCCAAAAGTTTGTGTAATGCTGGCGATTGGAACAACGGACAATAATATAATTTAGAACTTCACGAATAGTTTTCAAGAAGATTGTATCATCAACCGTCACACTTCGTACTTTCTGCAACGGTTGAAAAAATTCCTGGAACCTCTGGATACTCAGATCTAGCTGAAGTTTTCATGAATAATAAGATGAATCTGCTCTATTTAAATGAATATGGTTTAAGTGGAATTGTTCAGGATATCCCAGTCAGGAATTTTCTTTGCGTGAATCATACGTCCTTTAAGGATCTTTAGCTACACCTGGAGGACGCTAGACCAGACAGGTGGGCAGATTAAAATTCTGACTAACCCATTTCCGTTTGATTTCAGCATTTTAACCTTCATATTTTCCAAGTAAAGCAATTTATTTTTCTTGGAACATCTTTCTGCCCAAAACAAATTAGAATTTTTTTAATCATGTTTATCGAAATGTTATGTTTTTTTACAAATTTTCATTTTTCTAAGAAAATAATAAAAATATTTAACTTTCCTTGACTACCATTATCATCATCGGTATTATAAACATTGAAGAGTTCTTGCCAGCTCTAGGAAATGTAGATATACTACCCTTGTTCTACCGGTACTACAATAGAAGATGCTCTGAGGAACTAGCGTCATTGATCCCATGGGCACCAGTGCTTAGTCGGAAAACACGCCAAACGCCCAACAAACATATTATGTAGACGTTTGACATTTATGACACGAGAACGCTTCTATAACTCGTTCTAAGTTTAACAACTCGACTGGGGAGCGCTTTGTCTGATTTGATTGTTTTCTCCCTCCTACAACATGAGTCTCTTCATACCCATGCTAACTCCCTCCTCTACTAAATAAACCCTCTACACAGCATTCCCAAAAATGATTTAGGCTCTAAGGGAAATAATTTTTCCTTAGTGCCTTCTGTGGGGGGTTAATTAAAAAAAAATGACAGAAATTCTTCATTTTAATAGTCTATCAAGCGTGATCAATGACCTGTATTGTAATAGACACGAAAAATACGCGATAATATATTAAAACACAGCGTAAATAAAACGGGATTTAAATTTGCATAAGTAATCATTAATCATCACTAATCACCGTTAATGTACTTTGCTCATAAAACCCCCGAGATCTTGTATTGGTTAATTTCTTTATAATATATTTTGCATCACGTTGGCCTAACTTGCTATGCAACTTTTCATAATTAAATTGACTTCATTTCAATTTATTCGTTTTAAAAATGTTACAAAAATCATATTTTACAATTGACAGATTCCAAATTATTTAATAAAACAGAATGATGGTATGCTATATTGTTTTTGCGTTCATATTTACCTAATTCAATAAGATTTTAAAATAATGTTTATTATTATTGTGTTGTCAGAATTTATTATTGTTTCCAAAACAAACTAATGAAAATTGACGATTGGTGTTTACAGGAAATAGCAATAATTTAAATAAAAACAGGCATGGTGTGAGGTAATGTATTAATCATACAAATTCATATAATTTATTTATTTAACGCCATTTTTAGCGGCATTTACGTGGGTACATTAAAAATTATACAGTTTTCTTTCTTTATACACAACTGAAATGCGCCAGTAATAATCTTTGGTATTTTTAGTAACAAATTGAATCTCCCCTGACTCTGCATAATTATTTCCCTTCTTTAGCATTCTGGGCAATGAGGAATACATATGGTTGTTAGTCCCAGAATTCTACACTGAAATAAATCCTGACTTCTAGTATTACGTAATGGAATCCGAAATCTTATCAATGCAAGCAACAAAAAACAAGATCCTGCCAAATGTCACAACTGCACCAACAGAAAGGGTTATTACCATGAACATCCAGCCAACAGTCACTTATGTGAATTACAAAATGCGCAAATACGAATTAAATGTTATAATTAATATTAAAATATTTACAAATAAATATGAAAAAAAAATTAGATAAAATGTTAATATTTTTGAATACTACCACTGTGTCCCACTGTAAATGATTGTAGTAACACCGTAGATAAAATACTAAACTCATTCTCAATGTTAGATTTAAATATCAAAGCAATGACCATAAATTAATTTCCTAAATGATAAACCGGACATTATCGTGTTAAACGAAGCATTTTCCAGTGAGTAAATGTTATAATCAATTTAGTAAAAAATTATCCTCTTTATTAAAAACAACAAAAGAAAAATAAAATGAAATTGACCTGGAAAACAAAAAAAAATATTGAAAAACAATCTATTGACGCCATAAGGAAACCGACCAAAGGTGCTCATGCCTTTCGAAATACTTCACTAACGTCGGATAACACACAAGCCAGACAGATTGATGAAAATTATAAAATAGATAATTTCGAATAGTATGTAATATGTCTGAATTCCATCGGGTAACTATAGATGATATTGAAAATATTATAAATGATTTAAAAGGTTGACCTGCACCAGGAATTGATAAAGTGACAGTGACAATATTGAAACGGTAAAACAGTTTATGAAGTACTCAAATTACACATATATATAAAACATATAAGTTTGAATAGTGGAATATTGTCACCAGCTTATAAAAAATGTATCGTAACGCCTGTTTTTAAATCAGGCAGCCTAACGAAACATCATACCCATATCTCTTGTTTCAAATATTGCAAAAAGTTTTGATAAGATAGTAAAAAAACAACTCATTTATTGAAAATAATAAAATATTTAGTTTCTAGCCAATTTGTATTTAGAGAAAAGGTACTCATGATGACATGGCAGAACTTACTTCAACTATATACTATTGTGTGTATATTGAATGATGTTTGTAATTAATTTGAATCTTGAAGTATGTTTGTAGATAATTTGAATATCGAATTATGTTTATTTGTTTGTTGAATTAAGTTGTAGTTATTTAATACGTCTTTGAATGTTGTTTACACATTGCCTTTTAATCATTTTTTTTCTTTTTGTATATACTTACTTCTCCCATAAACACGAGCTTCTGGAGCTCACACTATGGAGTAGTAGAATAATTATTTTGCATACTGTTATAATTTGAAATCTTATAATATTTTGTAATAAATAAATAAAAAATCAATTTTCGCATATTAAAAGCATAATTTAGAATTGTATACAGGGTGTATCGGCACGTACCCGACAAACTTTAACCAGCTATTCCTTAGCATATTTGGAGTAAAAAATCGTACGTGCACTTTGCTGTCCGGTAAATACCAGAATTTATTTTGTACCTATTTGAACGTAGTTAGAATAGGTCTAACAATGAGCATACTCCTGAAAAATATGAGCGGATGTGGTCAGTTTTGTATTCGAGGTCCAATAATCTGTTTTTAAGAAAATAAAAGCTATTTCAATTTTAGTATCGACGTTATATCTTACTTGGTACAGTCTCCGTTACGATTAGTTTATTAGGAAACCTTGCTTTCGCTAATCAGAAGCGGGATTGGTCATAATTTATTACGGAATTCTTTACATTATTTTAATTATACCCAGAAATTGTTTATTGGTGTAATCCAATATGTAATCGGGAAGGTTGCCGGTGCGTTGACCTCTGTTTTCTTCAGAAATCAATGTCACATTTCTAAAAATTGATGAGGTGAGAGGAAATAATTACTTATACCATAATTGTAATATTAAATATTGAAGACAACATTAGTGATTTCTGAACGAAAATCTGAAACATAGGGTCCCATTAGCTCAGTTGGTAGAGCACTGTCCCGGAAAGACAAGGGTCCTGGGTTCGAGTCCCAGATGTGACCGTTTCCTTTTCTGATTTTTCTGTTTCAGATTTTCGTTTAGAAATCACTAATATTGTCTTCAATATTTAATATTACTATTCTTGAGGTTTTACTCAATAAAGTTATTCCGAAAAATAAATATACCATAATTGACTCACACTCGATGAAATTTGAATCCAGGCTAAGCAATAATAGTCAATTAATTTATAGACATTATCAATTTATTATTATGTTTAGTTTTTATGGTAGCCATTTAACGTTTAGGAATGTCAATCCATAAACAGATCTGCCATTGTTACCACCGTATAACGATTTCTTATTTATTTCGTGTCAATATCGGTTCGGCTATCGATAGCGCAAACGTGCAACCGATATAAAATCGCCGGAAGTTGAGCCTATGATCCGATATTGTTAAGTTATCAATCTGACCCGCTAGACCCCCAGATGACAAGAAACAGGAGATCAAGTCGGTCACCCATTAAGTATTATACATAACATAAATATTTTCATCTTCTTGGAGTCAGCTAAACATAAACTAGTTTTAAATTGTAGAAGCCATTTCAAAGTATGTTATAAAGATAAGCAACTTATCGATTAGAAATTAGATGATGACTCATGATTTAATAACAAGAGATAATAAATACGGCATTGCGAAAAATATAATATTTTCAAAATAATTTAAATAAAACACGTTTACCACAGTGCTATCTACTTTTTATTCCCTTGTTTTAAAAGACAATCATTCCCGCGTTAAGAATAACCTGACAACAATTAACAAATATTCTGTTATCATCACAGCACGGGTAAAATATTGGTTGTGTCGTAATGGAGGACTTAGCCAACCAAGGAATTGAACTCGCAACGCCTGGGTGGCATAGAGATACTGGGTGGGTCCCAGATGTGATGTCAACTCAGCCACTTTTTAGCCAGCTGGTTTATTGTAAGTTAAAATGTATTTGTTTTACAATACGAATAAAGAAGTAAGATGTCACCATGATAACGATTTGGGTCACTTTTTCCTTAGCTCATTGTTTAAACAATATAAATAAATGAACTAAAATATACCAAATGACAGTTTAGGGTTAAGTGGCCTATGACTATTTGAAAGTCAGCATCTACGTTCTATATTGACTTGAACCAAATTCCCCCGATAAGGAACAGTATTTTGGTTAAATCAATAGAAAAAAGTTTTTTTTAGGTGACGATGTTTCCTTGCTAACTGGAATTGACGGTGGGTTTAGGATTGCACAATAGCTCATTAGCAGAAACTATAAACCTTTATTTGAAAAGTTAGGAATGCTGCTAAATAAATGTTAAGATCCTTTTGATAGATGCTTCTCTACCCACTGGAATAGGAGATTTTGGTACGTTTATTCATTCGCCTGCGCTCATTCAAAGAATCATACTTCCAAATATTGATACAAAAACTGTAAAAATGTTAACTGTCATTTAAAGCCAATGAATTTATCTATATTTTGAAATTGATTTTACAGGTTTAAAAATTCATTAAAATGTTAAAAAAATGGTTTGTAATAATTGTAGGTACTCATCACAGAATATTTGTGCACATATAAAATTAAAAACAAGGTTTAAAAATATGTTGAAATAATAACATTACGCTTTACTCTTTAAATTAAAAAAAAATGTTCTTAAAAAATCAGGAAAAATCGTTTGCTATGTTTTTCACTTGACATATAATTTTTAAATCATAATTTATCAGACTAAAAATTATCCCAGAATAAAAAACGTTGTATTTATTTCTATTTCTACGAATCACTCTAACTGAATTAGTATTAAAAATCATATGATTTACAATATTAGACCTTATTAACGATAATGTACATACGGCACCGAAAAAGTACAAAGTAAAAGATTTTTACAGATGCAAATTAAACTTCACTTTTACGTATCATTTTTACTTTTAGGACTTAGACATACTAAAAAAAGCAGAAAATTCAATAAAGAATTCATTAATATACAATACATAACGAAGTTTATGTAAAATAAACATTTACGGTAATTTAGGCCAAAAACGCCCCAGTGGCCACAGCGTTTATTGATTAAATTTATAAAATTACGTAATAATATTTTTTTAAATCTTTGAGGTACGAGTATATGATAGGTTCTATTTCAGTCGCTTTAGTCTTTTGTGGAAGTTTAATCACCTAACATGACATATTTTATCGTAGTTATTTAATACTCGTAGATATTATAATTAACTAACTAAAAATCACGCCTTTTCCGCAGTGGTACGCAAAGAGGACGGACCGCCAAGCAACTCGGTAATTTTATTCACTGTTTTGTTATTCCGACTCTAGACATGGCCTACTCTGTATCTGGATTACTTTCGGCTTTCTTCGTTCAATCGCTTTTCATGTCCACACCACCAATTACTTCAATTTCTTCATTATACTCACTACGCTTACATCAGCCTTGCATTATTATTTCTCACACGATCATACATGGTTTTACCACAGATATCTTGTATTTAGTGTGATTGGCGTGTTTTAGATATATCATGGAGAGATGTGCTTTATTTCAAATAAATCCATTTCAAATGGAAATGCAAAATGCAAAATAGGTAGTTTCCATTTTGCATTTTAAATGCTTTTCTAAAAACCTTTTTGCATTTTAAATGCTTTTCTCAATGCATTTTCCATTTTAAATGCTTTTTTGCAACATTCTTCCTATTTATCTACACTCATCTTTTTTCCATAAGCCCCAAATATCAGTCGGTCTTCAACCTCGCTACGAGAGATAATTTTCATTTGTCAAGTTGCTCCCTGGCAAATGAGTGATACCATTACAAAAAATACTGAACATGGGGCCATGACGCTGTAATATTAAATGTGAGATAGCAGTTTTTATGTTTTTGCGTTGGCAACATTAGTCCCGCGCAAAATTTTTGTGGTTTCATAATCTGTAGTCGTGGTGTTTTTGGATTTCCATCATGTAATATGTTTGTTCTACATTGATGTCCATTATTAAATGACAAAATTGTTTAAAAATTCTTTAATTATTTTGATTGTTTGACGTGAGAAACCATTTTGCATTTTCAATACATTTTGTAAATAGGTATTTTGCATTTTGCATTTGAAATGCTTTTCTAAAAACCATTTTGCATTTTGCATTTTCAAGTGGAAAAGTTTTGACCCATTTCCATTTTGCATTTCAAATTGTTTTGGGTACCCATTTTGCACATCTCTGATATCATGTAATGTATGTAGGTACTTGTAATTACTACTCATTTTTATATACACCTAAATACCATCCACAATCATCTCAACTGACACTGGTTAGAATAGGTACTCCTTTCGGGTGATAAGCCATTAAAAAAATCAGTTCCAATTTTTAAATGACACTCAAATCAAATACCCTGTAAAATTAATAATACTTACAACTCCAATGAAATATTGGCAATATCCAAAACTCGGGTTGCTAGTGGCCCTAGTGTAGCATATTGACATTGACATTCAAAGGCGCAAATTGAATTTATTTAGTACCTTGTGGCGGTGTTTTGCGCTTCCTCAATATTCAATAAAGATCAATATTGATATAGAAAATATTTAAAAATTGTCCCAAAAAGTAGGTTCTGTGGTAGATGTAATTTTTACAAAGAACAAAAAAAAGTTGTTTTTCAGAATGCCAAAAAACGTAGTAAGTCATCATTAAACCTCACATAAATAGAATTAATGGAAATTATTGTTAAATTTATTTATAAAATATTTCATATCCTTTCTAAACCAATGTCGTTTGTAGGTAACCTATTTTTGTTCGCGTTCCTAACGTAAAATAAAGATTATATTTGACATAAAATCCATTCAAATGTGTGAAAGAAAGTGCACAGTCTGATAAATTTTCTCCTGAATACTTATGTGTAAAATATGACATCTGAATTGTATACATGCAACTTGTTTTAATGTGACAGGTGTAAAGGGTTCCCCTTGAAACCTGTGTGAGCTTGCGGCGATTTCTGCGCCTGGTACCAACCAATCTGTCCATTACCTGTTCTCATTTCACTGACTCACTACACGCAACGAGATGACTTGGTAGGTATGCTTGATGGCAGGTACACAGGTAGTGTACTGGGTACTTAATTAGGACGTTGATCTTTTGACGGACATGATGATGATGATGGCCAAAATGGTTTTTTGATTTTTAAAATTATATTGTCGGTTTATTTAATCAAATGCACCAATTCGTGTAACATGTGGAATCGGCCGCTTATAATAACCACTCTTTATGTATAAAGAGTTTATTTAATAAGCATATTTGTATAAGGAGAACATGTTTAAGGAGTTTATTTAGTAAGTAGGTATATTTTCAATAAGCGTTCGCAGAACTTCAATGAACGTCAATGGTTTAGTCCAGAGGTTCCCAAAGTGGTCTATATGGACACCCAGGGGTCGATATCGGCATGCTGGAGCTCTGTCAGCGAGAAAAAAATTTGGGGGTCCACGAGATTCAAATGGGGGTACCTACGAGCGGACCCCCATTTACTTCAAGTCAACATTTAGACCTAATACAAATATAATAGACTGAGAAATTACTTATTTGATATTTGTATTTTTATATTTCGTTAAGTTGTTAATTGAGATGTATAAATAGAGTCTACGTTCCTTTTCTCGTCAGAATTAATATAATCAAGCAAAACATTGCACATTGGAAGCCGCGAATTTTCCTAGTTCCCCAACTTGTTTTTGATAAACGTCCAGGGTAATAATGACGTTCAACATTTAAGCACTTCACACAGATTTCAAAACTAAGTTTGAGAACATTTTGACTATGGAAATGCAACTTTGAAGAATCGGATATCATGTGACAAGAAGAACTGACCGGAATAAGCACTGACAAAGAACTTAAGGGGCAGTTCTGCAGGGCCAGCTACAGAAAGAAATTCCCGCTGCTTATCCTGCTTCATTTTCATTTGATGTAATACCTCACAAGGGCGCCCCTGTCTGCGCAATGTAAAGACGTAGCAACTATACCGCCACCCGGTTGTTGGGCAGGCAAGGGAAGGGAATATTTTTACTAAAAAAATAAATTATTTTTACATGGGACGTTAATAGTTTTGTGATAATTCAATATTCGGTTCTACGGGGCAAAAAAGTTTGGGAACCTCTATATTAAAAAGAAAAACTGTTTTTGTAATTAAAATATTTTATTAGTATCCTTAAAGCAATAATCAACAATTTATTTTTTTAATACATTTATTTATTTAAGACGAGACAATAACCTAAAATAAAATTAGATTTTCAACGTAAGTGAAGAAGTCACGCACAAAAACATGCGACGCGCGCCCGTGTGTATTGGACGGACCTACGGTTGAATTTGCTCTAACAAATCTCTAAAATAAAGTCGGTATATTAACGACATAAATCATGGAGTCGTGTAAAATCAATATACGGCGTGCGGCCCGGAGTAATGGATGGACCTACGGTCGAATTTGCTCTAGCAGGCCTAATAAATTTATCTTTCCGTGGGGTTTATTTTAATTATTTCCGGTGAAAGTATTTAAAACTTCTCAGATTTTTATAGAGGAATCTCTCAAGAAGATACAAATTCACCGTCTAGAAAAATAAAATCTGGTGCTTACTGCTAATTTCATAGTTGTAAAACGTTGTTTAAAATTTCAAAAAATTTAACATGAAATATTTTAATAGTAAGGTACTGTTTTTATTAATCTTAAATTTAAATAACTTTTCATAGGGATCGTTCCAAAAATAGTTATTCTAAAATACCTTAATTTGCAAAGTTATAAAATAAATCCTTAACCGAAAAGTGGTTCATTAATATAAGATTATGAATTTTAAAGCAGAATGAATGAATTTGAATTTTATAGGCAAAGTTCTCAATTATTTGAAAGGCCGTAATGTGTTCTACTCGCAGTATTTAATTTAAGCATCTTAAATCTTTCTAAGCGTTCAAATTGTTCGAAAAAAAACATGATTTTGCATTACTTCGAAGTGCTTTGCCTTACTTCTACAATACTTTGTCAATAGGTAGGTGCATCATCTTATCATACATCTTATTCTTTACAGGTGGAGGCAGTTGGTAGAGGTCAAAGTGGGATGCTGATGTCATCCAGCCACTCGACGGAATCGGGAATCACTTGTTTCAGAACAGATGTGCTCCGGAAACTGGTGAAATTAATATTTTTCTGGTGGGTTCTGTTGTATAGTATGCCCACATTCACACAATTCAAGAGTCCCTTATGTCCCGTTTGTGTAACATACTCGTGAACGCACGGCGGCTGTGACTGCACCGAATGCAGTTTAATGAGGTCCACATCTTCAAAGGGAGAGAGAATCTTGGAAGTTTAACAGATGGGTCCACAACAGTAATATAGATAATATGGTACAAAGATTGAAAAATAATAGAACAAATCGGTAATAGGGAACACAATCATTCATTACACTGATTAGTTGTAAATGATGAATACTTGGAGCAGGTGGATGAGTTTGTGTATTTAGGAAGTATGTTTACGAAAGATGGGAAGGCTGATGGAGATATTTAAAGTAAATGCAGGTAACTCCATTAATGGAATACTGAACGCGGTTGGGGGAAACAAAATGTCCAAAGAATCGAAGCTAGCAGCTCACAATGAAGTGCTGGTACCTAATCTGATGTATGACAGTTAGGCTTGGAACTGGCAAAGCAAGGATGAAAGTAGAGTGAATGCTGTTGAAATTAAATTCCTGAGGCGTATTTGTGGTAAAACCATGTTGGACCGTGTGAGAAATGTGGAGATTTGTAAAGAATGCAAGGCTGATGTAAGCGTAATGAGTAACATTAAGAAAGGCACTGATAGTTTAGGCATTAGACCGAATGAACGAAGAAAGGAGTGTAAGCAAAATAAATGACGCAAATGTGAATGGAGTGTGTGCTAAGACAGAGTTGTTTCGCGGTCCGTTCTCTCTGCCTACTCCTGCGGAGAAACGGCGTTATGGTTATTGAGTTAATCAGAAACCGAACACGTAAGCTTCTGATAGAATGTCTTTTGCTGCAAATGCCATGAACTCTGAAAGAATTAGTGTTTCTACATTCTAATTCAGGGACTTCTCTTATCACCGACAAATAAAAATTTGTCATAGACTTGTTCTCAGAAATTAGCATAGATTCTGTCTACCAGTAGAAAATGGAACGATTTGGCAAATCATGGAACATATTTACATTCTTAGTTATGTTAATTAGCTAAGATCACAACCGAGAATTGAAAACAGGAAATCTTTATGATGGACTCCCCTACGAACAACGGCGTCTTATGCTTAGAATAATTTATGTCAATGTAATATAATTGTGTATCGACAAGAAATCTCTCGCACGGACTAATAATATTCTACACCAATTTGTTACGGATTGTTTCTTTTACCACTTTATTTCTATTAACTTTATTGGCAATTGTTTTTATTTTCAATATGCACTTATTTTGTAAAAAAAAATACACTGCGGTGTTAATAGAGTTAAATGTGGTAGAATTATTTTTTTGAAGAATTTTTACGTACGTGACTAGGTATTTCTTTGTAAAAATGTCAATTTTCTTAATCTTAATAGTTATAGAATCCATTTAATTTAATTGACATAAATTATCTCATGCTTATATTATAGGTACCGATGGCGATATATCTGGTATTCACGGTACGAACCATAGAACTATGAACAGTGAATATCTGGATATCTCCACGCGGTAATTTGAATAAATGTAAAAAAATCTCATACTCGATACCGGAACAAACGGCCGATAAATAAGTGGTCACAAAATATTGCTGTGTTTTATCCACTTAGAAGAATTTATGTCAATGGTGGTATGAGACTGTTGTGTTTGCTCCACTTAGAAGAATTTATGTCAATTGTGGTATGAGACTGTTGTGTTTGCTGCACTTAGATGAATTTATGTCAATTGTGATATGAGACTGTTGTGTTTGCTGCACTTAGATGAATTTATGTCAATTGTGGTATGAGACTGTTGTGTTTGCTCCACTTAGATGAATTTATGTCAATTGTGATATGAGACTGTTTTGTTTGCTCCACTTAGATGAATTTATGTCAATTGTGGTATGAGACTGTTGTGTTTGCTGCACTTAGATGAATTTATGTCAATTGTGATATGAGACTGTTGTGTTTGCTGCACTTAGATGAATTTATGTCAATTGTGGTATGAGACTGTTGTGTTTGCTCCACTTAGATGAATTTATGTCAATTGTGATATGAGACTGTTGTGTTTGCTGCACTTAGATGAATTTATGTCAATTGTGGTATGAGACTGTTGTGTTTGCTCCACTTAGATGAATTTATGTCAATTGTGATATGAGACTGTTTTGTTTGCTCCACTTAGATGAATTTATGTCAATTGTGGTATGAGACTGTTGTGTTTGCTCCACTTAGATGAATTTATGTCGATGGTGTTTGCTCCACAATCTCACATAATTTGTTTTTTTTTTTGTGAATATTGCACCAAAATCTACAGTCGGAACCAGTTGGACAATGGAATCCCAATTTTAGAATGTCGTAAACTGGAGATAGTGGGAAGGGAAATTAGTGGGGAAGAGGAAGGTTATGAAATACCTACCTAACTATTCAGATCTTGTCCCCAAAAAATTCAAACAAGCAACGTTCCGATTCAGAATGGTAGTCTTTTACCTGAGAGATACTGAGAGTATCTAACACATGGCGGAGCAGAGATTTAAGTGCTTCTAGAACTAGATATATTATACTAGGTTAACATCTTCCTTTTCTTTAAAAAAACCCCACCGAACAGCAACCTCAAAAATAATAAAGGGCAACGTGGAGTTAATGGCCGTTATAAAGCCTAGTCCCCGCGTTCTTTCATGCTCGATGGTTTTAAGCTCCTTCCAATATGTCTCGTCTCGTATAGATATTTTGTTGATTGGTAGCTCACATTTCGATTGAATCATGTATCGTGCAATACTATTATGTTTAATTTGTTTATAAACTACTAGTAATATCAGCAGAGATAAGGCGATGAATGGAAGCGTGGTTAACCCCTCAGAACTCTGGCACATTGACCATTATTTTTCTTGAAAATTGGAGAACTTGTGTGTGTATAAGTATATTCGTTTCGCAATAAAATTAGAATAAATTAGATATATCTGAACGTATCCGAAAACTAAAAACTGTTTTTGAAAGGTGATGAAATACGCATTCAAATTAATGAACCATTTTTGATGTATTAATACTTGAAAATCAAACATAAAAATGTTTTAAAAATTGCTGAAATAAAATTACAGATTAAAAAAAAAAAAAAAAAATTGTTATTTCTTTTTGGGGTGTTATGCCGTGTTGGGCTAACTTCTTCACTAGCCAACGTTTCGGACAACGTTACAGTGTCCATCATCAGGGAAGGTGTGTCACATAGACATTGTCACATGATGTGTCAACTCAAATTGTGGTCGAAACCTTTGGTTTCATAGAGGTGAACGTTTCAACTATTCTGTGGTTAATTTCTAGATTTGAATATAAAGCCTGGTATTTTCTCTTTCTAACACCTTTTAGACCATATTTAAAATCATGACAGCAAGAGAGACATAACGAATTCTGTGAGATCATATAATCTGTTCCCAAATATAGCTATTTGTTCGCAAAACCGAACAAATTAGCCCTGAGGAGTTAACTAATTGGTTATGAAAATTATTCATTTTACTTTAAATTCGTTAACATCGTTGTAATTTATATAAAAAATTTAAACTAATAGAATGTACTCTGTAAAAACGACATCTAGAAAAACAGACTTTACCGGATTTGTGGTTATTTCGTTGTTTAAGATCAGTGTACTCCGAAGGTCACTTTCATTTTTTTATCAATCATTATTATTTGATTGAAATGTCACGGTGACGTAAATAATTGAGAATCGTACAATGAGTAAATATGAACAGTCATCAAATTAGCACCGTTTAAAGATTTTCTGTAACAAGTACACCGAGTTGAGTGACTTGTAGTAAACCACTGGAGAATATTGTATTAGGTGACCTCTTCATATAAAAAAAAATCATGTGAAGGTATTGTGTAGATTACTTTAAATCTTCATATTTAAAAATTCGCTGAAAATTTTAAAGTTTGTTCTTATTAGCGCGAGGAATGTTTATAGATTAGTTTGGATGGTAAAAAAAGTCGGGGACGCTTGAAAAATACTCAACGCTATATCTCTGCACCTGAATAATATACGGTCTCGAATTATAGTCTATTTAATGTAGTTTTTTAAACAGTATCACTGTAGTACATAGTAGTGAGTGATGGAAAAAGTTGGAGACGCCTGAGAGAAACATTAGCAGTAGCGTTACATTACCTACAGGGTCCACTAGTAATTTAATATTTATGTTTGCTGCAGGCAGAGATGTGGTTTATTTCAAATAAATCCATTTCAAATGGAAATGCAAAATGGGTATTTTCCATTTTGCAATCCAAATGTTTTTCTAAAAACCATTTAGCATTTTGCATTTTAAATGCTTTTTTGCAACATTCTTCCTACTTTCTCCACTCATCTTTTTTTCATAAGCCCCAAATATCAGTCGGTCCTCAACCTCGCTATGAGAGATAATTTGCATTTATCAACTTGCTCCCTGGTAGGAGCCCTGGCAATTGAGTGATACCATTACAAAAAATACTGAACATTGGGGCCATGACGCTGTAATATTAAATGTTAGATAGCAGTTTCTATGTTTTTACGTTGGCAAAATTAGTCCCGCGCAAATTTTTTGTGGTTTCATAATCTGTGGTCGTGGTGTTTTTGGATTTACCATCATGTAATATGTTTGTTCTACATTGATGTCCATTATTAAATGACAAAATTGCTTACAAATTCTATAATTATTTTAATTGTTTGACCTGAGAAACCATTTTGCATTTTCAATGCATTTTGAAAATAGGTATTTTGCTTTTTGCATTTTAAATGCTTTTCTAAAAACCATTTTGCATTTTGAAATGGAAAAGTTTTGACCCATTTCCATTTTGCATTTCAAATGGTTTTGGGTACCCATTTTGCACATCTCTGACTGTAGGTACAGCAAGCTTGATGTGATTTTGAAATAAGCATCCAAATATTCTTATTATTATTACGTCTGACTTTTATGAGTTCTCAAAGTACATGTATGATTTGAGATTTTCACGGCCAAAAGTATTATAGTGATTTGTTTTTGGGGTATTATGCCGTGTCGCGCTACCTCCTTCTTTAGACAACGTTTCGGACAGCATTGCAGTGTCCATCATCAATAATTGACAATAATGATTACACATGTGCCCTGATGCGTATAGTGATTTCACGATTATTGAAGAATTAAAACAAATACATATTATAGTGATTGCTATCTCCTTCTTTAGCCAACGTTTCGGACAGCGTTACAGTGTCCATCATCAGTGCAGGTTGTGATGAATTGAATACTCACATTACCCTACGATAGATAGAATCACGTAGCTAGCTGGGGAGCAGGCGACTTAGAAAATAAGGTTTATAAAATAGCTTTAAAACACAGCGGTAATGGATTCAACTCACTCTATCTCAAAAGAACCGAGGGATACCACACATACATAGATAACTAGGTTTCTATACCGAGAAACAAAAAACCAACACAACGTTCGGTGAAGCCTTTTTATACTGAACCGTCACGTGAAATGATTACGTTCAAGATCGTAAACCACGTAGACAAACTAGGGTGCACACACTTGAAGGGGTGTGTAATAAAGAGAGGAGCAAGGGTTTGTAAAGACGGCAGGGAGGACATTCCTACCCCGGATATATACATAACCAAAGCATTATGGAAAAGTTACCTATGGGACTTAAAGAAAATTTATCGTAGAAAGAAGAGAAGGAAAAGTTTGATGAAAAGGGAAGATCACAAGGTGTGTAAAATATATAAGATATATTTGTAAAAAGCATAAACTTTGTGGCTCACCATAATTTACAATATAAACACATAAATTTGTTTTTCACCACTTTATTTAAATTACACTCAACCGGTTTCAGAAGTACTCTTCCTTCGTCCTACTGCCCTGGCTTAACAATTCTATTTATATACTTATTTGTGTGAAAATGTGTATGTTGGCAATAAAATGTGATGTACCTACCAACTGTTATAAAAAAATAACTTTTTTTAGAGCTCCATTCAAACATTGGTCCGGGGGGCCAATCTACTAAAATCTTTATCAATGTTCACCGTTCGGCATTTGATTACTAGATAAAGACGCTGCTTTGGATATTCCCGTTAAGATTATTGATAGTTTTTACCAATAAATGTAAACACCGAAATTTCCTGATACTCTACAGCAAATAACATGTTTAAATGATTGAGGTTAATCTCCATAAATTGGATGGTTAATTAGGCCATCGCCGATAATTGCTTTGACGTAATTTCCAAATTGTTACCTGTCTAATTATGTTAGCCGCTAAGACAAAGGTCATTGGATTCGTCGATATCAACAAAGCATTTTTATAGGACTCTACGTGACGTTTATCCCGTGTTGCTCGTGTTATGAATGATTTGGAGTAAATTTTTGAGGTTATTAAATTAGTATTAAACTAGTATTTTATAATAAATTATTATAATCAATAATTAGTCACCTGTAATATCAAATTGAAAATATCTCACGAGTAAAAATAAATACCGCCGACGGGAATTGAACCCGTACCTTCTGATGTCCGGTCAGGTGCTCTGAAACCACTGAGCTACGTCGGCTTATTTCCAACCGGCAAATAATTCAATATGTACTAGTATATAAATCAACAATTACTGCTTATTATATTTTTTTCACCTGTAAATTTATGATTTTGATTTTGACAATCTTGTGTATAGTGTTTTAGTTTTAAAGGAAAATATTTATAAACATTATTTTGCTCTAGCTGGTTGCATATGGTTCTATCTCCATTTGTAGATATATTCTTAAATGGTAAGTAATATATATAATATTTTCCAATAAGAGGTGTTATTTTGATATTCAATCGTAAAAGATCAATGGTTTCGTTGTTTGTGTGGCACGTAGTGCCATTTTGTTGAAAGTAAACGCTGTCCAGATTAATACCATACAATTCCGGCCATAAAAAATCATTAATCATTTCTCGATAGCGCAATCCATTCACCGTAACTGTTGCTCCAGCCTCATTTTCGAAAAAAAGTAAGTTCCAATGCCTCCGCCGGACCACAAACCACACTAAACAGTCACACGTTGAAGATAAAAAGGCTTTTCAACAATAACTCTTGGGTTTTCCGAGCCCCAGATGCGACAATTTTGCTTGTTGACGAAGCCACCGAGGTGGAAATGGGCCTCATCACTCAAGATGATTTGCATTTGATTCACTCAAGTGAATTTTAATAATTTCAATGCGTTGTTGAAGAGTGTATCGTTCCATTTTTATTAATGGCGTAGTTTCTACTTGTCTAATGTCAAAAAATGACAGCTTCAAAAGTAACATCTACCGAAATAGCGGGCAATTCAAAATAACACCTCTTATTGGAAAACCCTATACTTGAAACTAAAATACTTCATACGATATTTAACATATAAATCAGAAATGGTTTTCGCAAACTTTGACACCTTATATCTCAGAACAAAGTAAAGGGAAATTACCCTGTAAAACCAAATTCTTTGATAAGCTTAATTTCGATAGGGACGTTTTTTGATTATCCATTGTTTAGTCAAGATTTTGTATTGGCTTAGATATTTTAATTGCCTTGTTTTTTCAGGTGTATTTGTATATTTACGTCGCAGTGGTTTTTAAATTTCTGTATCCAAAAGATTTCGGTCTTTCAGTACAAATTCAAAATCAAATAGAATGGCGATATATGATGTCAGGAAGTGTAAGAGAGACAACGCATCCAATGTTGATTGGGTATCTCGATTTAACAGTCAAAAGGTAGTAGGTCAGTGGCGAAATTGGTTTCTATTCAAATATACGTAGTATGAATTTCTATTTGAAGCTTTGCATTATCTATTCAGTGCTGGAAGCGATGTTGTAGCATAGTGAGACCTCTCCAAAAAACTTATGATAATCCTTTGGAACTTTATTAAAGGGACTGCGCTAATGTTACGTGAAACGTGCATCACAATCATTATTGTTCTTATAACTATACTCTTCGATATGGATTGCTTACGAAATAAATTTGTTAAACAAAGATTAATCTTTGCAGCGAAGTAAAATCACTCACAAACCCAGAGGTCACAGGTTCACAACCTGGCAAAGAAAGATTAATCTTGTAGGAAGTTAAAATCATGCGCAAACCCAGAGGTCACAGGTTCACAACCTGGCAAAGAAAGATTAATCTTGTAGGAAGTTAAAATCACGCGCAAACCCAGAGGTCACAGGTTCACAACCTGGCAAAGAAAGATTAATCTTGTAGGAAGTTAAAATCACGCGCAAACCCAGAGGTCACAGGTTCACAACCTGGCAAAGAAAGATTAATCTTGTAGGAAGTTAAAATCACGCGCAAACCCAGAGGTCACAGGTTCACAACCTGGCAAAGAAAGATTAATCTTGTAGGAAGTTAAAATCACGCGCAAACCCAGAGGTCACAGGTTCACAACCTGGCAAAGAAAGATTAATCTTGTAGGAAGTTAAAATCACGCGCAAACCCAGAGGTCACAGGTTCACAACCTGGCAAAGAAAGATTAATCTTGTAGGAAGTTAAAATCACGCGCAAACCCAGAGGTCACAGGTTCACAACCTGGCAAAGAAAGATTAATCTTGTAGGAAGTTAAAATCACGCGCAAACCCAGAGGTCACAGGTTCACAACCTGGCAAAGAAAGATTAATCTTGTAGGAAGTTAAAATCACGCGCAAACCCAGAGGTCACAGGTTCACAACCTGGCAAAGAAAGATTAATCTTGTAGGAAGTTAAAATCACGCGCAAACCCAGAGGTCACAGGTTCACAACCTGGCAAAGAAAGATTAATCTTGTAGGAAGTTAAAATCACGCGCAAACCCAGAGGTCACAGGTTCACAACCTGGCAAAGAAAGATTAATCTTGTAGGAAGTTAAAATCACGCGCAAACCCAGAGGTCACAGGTTCATAACCAGGCAAAAGGTCAATCAAAGAATATTCTTGCAGGATTATAAAATTGCTCACAAACCCAGAGGTCACGGGTTCACAACATGGCGATGTATAGAAATATATATTTCACAATTATTTTGCAATCCGAGAAGAGAGTAAAATTATGAATGAGTCATATTTATTTGGATATTGCAGTTAGTCATCTATCGATTTCAAGATGTGCTCCCACATCTATACTGCACATATTATGTGGCACTTGAGGCATTACGCTCAGATACACTTCCACCTGACTAATGTATGAAGTTAGTATCTGGGGCACGATTTCAAGATGTGCTCCCCACATCTATACTGCACATATTATGTGGCACTTGTGGCATTCCGCTATGATCCACTTCCATCTGAATTGTGTAGTTAGTATTTGGGGTACCATTACCAAGACAGAAATAGTCGAGTTTTATTTTCCAATGTCCATTTGTCACTTACACAACCGTGTCAATAACTAGCAATCTTAAAACGAACTTAAAAATTATACAAGTACAGAAATATTAGATTTTATTAGGTGGGGGTAGTGGGTGGGGTAATTTGGGGGTGGGGGAAGGAGGGAGAAAGGTGTGAGGAGTCATCAAAACAGGGAAACATTGTCAATAAAGGTGACTTACAGGGTGCTATTATTTTGCTAACTATTTTTTTGTTACTTTCTAGGGTTTCTAAAGCGCTCAAATTGAAATATGAAATATAAATATTCAAGTGTTTAAATTTACATTTTTTCTCTTTTTAAATGGTTAGCAAACTCGAAATAGTTATTATTTCGGAAACAGAGTTCAAGCTCTCTGATTCTAGTTTTAAAATTTCTAGTAGTCATACCTACACACTGTGCGTTACATTCATTACACTCTAAAGTTTATATCTCATTTTTTCGAATTTATTGGAAACATCTTTGTTATTAATTAAAAAAAAATTAATATTAGTGTAGAAAGTCGGAGAAATATGATTTGATAACATGCGGAATATTTTTAAGGATAAGTCACCTGTTTAAAGAAGTTTTTTAATATATTAGGTTATTACTAGATTGGATGTTATTATTTCCACTATAAATGTAATTTTTATATATTAGGTTGTTACTTGATTGGATGTTATTATTTAAACTATAATTGTACTTTTTAGTAAAAAAATTGGCTTGTTTCTTATTGACTAACTGGTTAATTATTTCGGTTTTGTAATAAGAACTTAATTTTTGAAGTGAAACTTCTTTAGGCGCGTAATGGATTTTCGATGGACGGAGTAAAACCGAGTCAGGATCGACACGAAAATGCGGGTACCCCCACCACCGCTCACCGTTCACTGTCCCTCTCTCACCATATGCGCTTGTTGAGGTGGGGGAGCCGCTCACGAACGTTCTCTCTCTTCTCTTCTTTCCTCTCTCTCAGACACCAGCGAACTGCGCCACGCCAAGCATCAGCTGCTTGGTTAGTATACTGCGTCGTGAGTGTAATACGAGTGAAATACGTAATTGATTGTGGTTCATACGGTTTAACAAAAGAAGTTTCACTTCTGTCTTGCGTAGGCTTGACACACCCACTTTTTTTTGTTAATGCAGCGAATGGATTTTTCGAAAAGTTACTCCGTGGTTAGGTGGGCCGGTCCTTTGCCGCGGGTTCAAATCCCAGCGTGTGCTATTTCATTTATTTATATTCCTGTGCCATATTTAAAAAAAACGTATCTTATTTGCTACACGTCCCATAGAGGTATATACGGAGGTACATAGTTTCGCCCTGATGAAAGCATTGATGAAATGGCTTTAGCCATGTTTGTTAATCATCTGAATAGCCAGGTACTCCCCCACCTTCTTCCTCCCCATCAATGGCGGCTCGTGACTTTTGCGTGTACTAGAATGCTAATATTACAAAAATGGCATTATCGATGTTGTTGTAGCTAAAAACGAATTTTATTTTTTTCCAAAATTAAATTTTTTGTACGAAGATTTTCAGGAAATTTCAGTTTGGCAGTGCGTTTTTCAGCTACAACAACCTTAGTAATGCCATTTTTTGTAATATTAGCAATCTAGACACCCATAAGCCATAAGCCGCCACTGTTCCCCATCTCCATCCTCCCCCTGCTACCTTCAGCCTTACAACTTACCCCAATTGGTATGCCGTAGTCTCTCCGTAGAAAAATTAAAAAAAAATGCTTTTCATTAATACTTTAAGGGAAGATTTTTCCTTCAAAGTAGGTTTTCTTAAAGATGACGTAGGTGTCATCTTTGAGAATGCTGTGTGTTTTAAGGAAAATAACAGTACAACAGGTTTGTTTAAGACACCCGCATTGTAGCAGATAATTCATAAACTGGAGCTGAAATTGCTTAAAACGAAAATATGTTTAATGCACAGCCCATCTATAGACCAATGACTTATGAATAATGCGTTATTAATCTTTGTGATGTAGTTATTCCGGATAGAACTGGCACAAACTCGTCCATACAGTTCTAATTGGTGACGAATTAACTACTTTAATAAATCGGACCCATAGAAATCTAAATCGTTTCCGGATTGAAAGGAAGCAAAAACTGCACCGGAGTTCCCCGACATTTTTTCGGGAGTAATTTATAAGCATGAATGAACAAAAATCACCACACGACCACGTCATATGTGGTTAAAAGCTTCATGAGTCATACGTTATAAGGAAACATTTAATTTAAAAACATTATGAATTAAACTTCAACTTTGATTCTGGATAAATGATTATGTGGTTTCGACTTTTTACGTCAAATTTTTTAGAGTTTCTTTGAAAATTGAGGTAGGCAAAGTTTTTAAGACCATAAATCATACTTAACTATTTCCAAATTGGAAACTGCCCGTAATTTATTTAATTAATTTGATGATTCAAACTGTTGTAGGAAGCTTTCTTTGGTCGTTTGTTTAGATCAGCACGTTTTTTAGTTTGATCTGAAATATTTTCTAATTATTTTGAGGTTTTTCTTGGGACGAAAGATCTTAAAGTGTTTAAACGGTTCTGGGAGTACGTTAAATGGCCACGCTACCATTTTTTAGTTGATTCGTAAGATGGTCAGCGCTTTTTTCTGAGAAAGCTATCAAAACAATATTTTTGTATTGCGCGAGCATTTTCGATGTTGATGTCACTCTGATTAGAATTATTGTTAACAAAATTCACAGATTTCACATCGCGAGAAAAAGTTAAATATTTATAAACACTATTTTATTTATCAATTTAAACAGATATGAAAAATTATTATTTATTTTTCATTTATTTATTTAACGCCCAGAGGGCTTTTACATGGTTGGTAGTATAATTTTAATTTGACAAATACTTTCAAACATAAAAAATAAGAATAAAATTACATTTGATAAAAGCTATGCAACAAGTCATACAAACACAAGAAACAAAAACAGAAAATTACAGCTATTTGTTGGTTTACATGATGTGTTTAGGAGTATTGTTGAAACAAATGTTTTAAATGATCCACAAAACTTGCCAAGTTGGTATTGAATATGTCAACATCACCCAAGTAATGATTTCCCATGGTGTGAAGTCGTTGTATCGGAGAGTGGGCAATGTAGTTACGCTTATGTGTGCTGCTGTAGAATATTGTATTTTGTCGTGTTGTTACTGTGGGTGTATGTATGTTTATAAGTTGCAGGAGTTCACAACAGTCGAATTTAGAGTTAAGTTTAGTATTTTGAATAAGAACGTTATGTTTATTTATTTATATATTATATAAAATTTCTGATATTTTATTAGAATAAACAGCAATAAATGTAGTATTTATACAAATTATGATACATATTATTGATTACTTTTAGGATTTTGATCATTGTACTGAAAATGTGAAAATTTAATATTTTCATCCAGGAGTTTTATCATTTTTATCAAAACTCGCACGTTAAGAGACAGGCTACAATTTTCATTCTTCATTTTTCATGTGCATACCGCACAAGAGTCACAACTGCTCCCAACCGTCTGGAGATAGATAGACTATAACATCCCCAATTGAGAGAGGAAAAGTGACGAAGAAGAGGAAGGTGGGTAAATACCTGGCTATTCAGATCTGGTACCCAAACACGTTTGAATTCTGAATGGTGGTCTTATACCAGGGAGAGTATCTTCCACTCTCGTTATGACGTAGAAGATGCCAACGTGCGTGAGCGTGACGTCAAAGCCGCCGAATTCACGAATAAAAACGAACATGTCATTTTGGTGGCAAATCGAAAATGGCACATTTTTAATTTATTTGTCATTATTTAGATTTTTTTAAATACCCTATGGTGATTAATTTAGACAGACAATACATTATTAAACCACCGGTCATCCCCTGTAATCCATACCCAGTCAAGAAAAAGTTCATTGTTAATTTTTTTATTTAGTAATAAAAGTAGGGGAAATATTGTCTATTAAACACAGCCTACTCATTTGAATTGGAGAATAACTCATCATTCAGTCCCAGTCGTTAAAATGTGGAATGGATCTTCTTCAGTGGAAAATACTGAGACCCTTTCAAGCTAGTGTTCTTAAACACGGATGTTAGAGAATTATGGATAGTCCATTGAATTAAAAAATATATTCCCTCTGATACCTTCGTGTATCAGAGAGTATAAAATTAGTACAAGCTCTAGAAGGATATATAAATAAGAGATACAAGTACATTCAATACATATAAATAGACTTAGGTGAATAAATATTGATTGAAAAGATATGATAGTATAACCTTCTTGTACCTACCATACGTGCAGTTAAATAGATCCGCCACTTCTGCGTATCTAGTAATAACTAACTTCTTTTTTGTAATTCATTACGAGAGATTGAAAGAAGGGTAAATGTAGGTAACGCCGTTTGGCGGGAAAAATTGTACGAAGAAGCTAAGCTAGCAGTCCACAATGGAGTACTGATACCCACACCGATGTACAGCAGTGAGGCATAGAATCAGCAGAGGAAGATTGGAAGTAGACGAGTGAAAATGAGATCCCTGAGGGGAATGTGTGTAAAACCAGGTATGATCGAGTTTGAAATGCGGAGATTCTCAAAGAATGCAAGGCAGATGTCAGCGTAGTGAGTAAGATTAAGATAGGGACGCATTGAGCATGTAGAGCGAATGAAAGAAGAAAGGAGTGTAAGAATGACGTGAAGAAGAAGAAATGGCATGATCAAGAGAACTAAATACTTGAGTGAGGCCATGTAAAGAGTCAAAATAACAAATATATATGAGATGATGTATGAATGTGCCAAGACCAAGATCTTTGGTGGTCCATTGTCTCTGCCTAACCCTGCAAGGAAACAGCGCGATGGTTAGTTAGTTGTGTACGTAATAGATACGCAGAATGTAGATTCTCCAGATTCCCGCTTGTACCACTAGTTTCGGGACACCGTGTATAATATCCATCAATAGTGTGTTTTTATTTTATTTACGTTGAATACCACCACTAATTATCAGTTATAAAATTAAAGTCAAAATTAAACCATCAATAGATTCAACAAATAGCTGAATCCATATCCCTTGAGCGCATTAGGTAATTCAATTTTCATAGACTTCCGAAGAAATACATTAAAAATAACTAATGATTTAAAAGGTAAATTGGTCACACATCGTTATTATATTTATGTTGCATCTATGTTAATATCTGATATTGTTTATATAGATAGTATCTATGACGTTAAAAGCACATGCGCAACGGAAGTTACACAATAATATACCTTAATACGTAACAAGGAAACATAAACGGGAATTATTTAAAATGTTTACGTAAATGTCACACTAATATCTATAACAGGACTAAGTACCTACCTTTATGTAAATATTATTAAGTCTTAAACTACTTTCGATTGTCTGTGATGTGCGTCAGTCCTGCGTGAAATCTTTTTCAACGAACTAAAATTAGTTTTGAATTTAAATGTTTTTTTTTTTAAATTGGAACTGATTGGGTGAAATTCTCAAACAAGCGAAAATGTATAATTCTTTTATAAAGATTAGAGAAGAAAGATTACGTTACCATTATTTTTACAGGTAACTGGTAACATCATTTTTAGGTTAGGTACCTACTTATTGAGGTGATTTTGCACAAAAACGGCGCTATACAAGTCATCCAAATATTATTATTATTGATGTTTGCGGAATTCAATTTAGAAAATAAATCTGGGGTTCCAATTTTTCTCCGAACCTAAAATGTCTAGTGGAATTTAAACCGATTTAAATGAAAATTTGTGTCGACAATTTGCATAAAACCTTTCAACTCCTAGGCTCCACATATGTTAATGTTGTTTATTTATACAATCTACAATTTGCGTGGTGGGTATGGGTACCGCCGCCTCGAAAACCATTCATTGGACCTCTGCCATAGGTCACCACCAGTGGTTCGCTACGTTTGTTGACTTAGCAAAGGTAACCGGTTTCATGGGGTGAGGTTTGTTCATGTCTTAGTGGTGGATGCGTCTACCGAACGCTAGGCGGGCCGGATCAGGAGAGGTCAAGGGATGGATTCATACATCACTTCTGGACACATTGACCACCAGATTTTTAACCACCCTTCATATCTATTTCCTTCCCAGAACTACCTCTCCTTCCTTCCCTCCGACCCTCCTCCCAGAATCCCCAAAGATGACACATGCCCCGAGGGAAACATTCCAGCTGACATGAACCCAGCGTTAGGAGTAAGGTTTTGAGGGTTGTGAGAATTATAGTGTATCTGAAAACTGGATCTACTTTTAAGGTGGAAATAATAATAATAATATAATAATAATAATAATATCTTTATTTAGGAAAGTTTACACATTACAACTATACATACATATTAAGGTGTACATTAATTTGTAACTTTTATATTTAAGGTTATAAATTTAACAAAAATTAAGAACTATTTATACAAACATAATATTTTGAAGGTAAATAGAAAATAAAAGCACAGTTGTGGTTTCTCAAATACCGCCTCACTAGGCTAGCCTGTGTTGAGGCAGAATTATTTGTGTTAGTTCCTAATACCATTGAACATACCTATACTTGTATTAAGAAGTATTCGCTCAATAATGTGGTGACTTCAATAATTGCAAATTTGGGTGAATGCACCGGTAAAGGCCCTATTCTTATTTTTAATCCAAATTTTTACATTATCTTTGTAATTTTTTTGTGAATCACTTTGTTTTATGCTGTCTGGAAGAATGTTGTAGAGTCTTGTCGCAAAGTATTTAAAATTTCGTTGACCAAACGTAGTATGTGTTTTCGGAATTTGTAATAAGATTTTGTTATTGCTTCGAGTACATCGTGTATTTGAACTTTTTATGTAGTAATTATTTATATTTGAGTATAGATGAGTTAAGATAGTTTTTGCATATAGCTGCCGAACATCGAATACATTCATAATATTAAAAATTAGATTTGAGTCTGTAATTATAGGTAGCCTTAGAATTATTTTTAAAATTGTTTTCTGAGCCTTTATGATTGGGTCTAGTGCAGATGAAGTGCCGCCTCCCCATGCTATGATACCATACTCAATAATAGATTGGCAGACTGCAAAATAAATCATTTTCAGGTCTTAAAAGCCGAGAAAGTTTCGTATGATTCTAAAAAAGTGCATGGTTTTTCTAATTTTGTTTGCAATTATTTGGGTATGAAGGTTCCATTTGAGATATGGATCAATGGTGAGGCCGAGGTAATTCATCTGAGTAGAGCGCTCAATGTAGGGGCACTGACAACATTCATCGGAATTCAAACACGAGTGTATTCTGATGGAGGCATCATCAGGAGGTTGACCAGTAATATTAATACTAGGTGTGACATATTTAGTTTTCTCTGTGTTCAGTGTGAGCGTGTTTATATCCAACCATTTTTTTACCATGCTTATGTCCGTTTCAGCTTTTTTGTAGACAGCTAGCCAAGTGTCAGCTTCAAACAGTAAGACGGTGTCATCGGCAAAACTAACGATTTTCCCCTGAATATTAATGTTGCATAAGTCGTTAATATACAACAGGAACAAAGACGGACCTAATATACTACCTTGTGGTATACCGTAGTTAGATGAACAAGTGTTGCTAAGTATGTTATTTATTTTAACTTGTTGCTTGCGCTCATTAAGGTAACTTTTAAAAAAGTTAAGTTCGTTTCCCGTAATACCGATTTGTTCAAGTTTGTTTATTAATTTACTGTGTGATATTGTATCAAAGGCTTTGGAAAGATCTAAGAAGATTGAAATACATTTTTTCCTTTTATCAAGGTGTTTTACAATGAAATCTGTGACAGCGGCAATAGCGTCCGAGGTGCTCTTGTTTTCTTGAAACCCGTATTGATTTTCTGAGATCAGTTTATGGCTCACGAGGAATCTTACCAGCTGTGAGTTGATGACTTTTTCAAATACTTTTGATAGGCTTGTTAGTAGGGTTATTGGTCGGTAATTATTTATATCAGTCTTGTTTCCTGTTTTATGTATAGGAATAACGATACCTTGTTTAAGATTTGAGGGGAAGTGGCCCTGAGTGATACTAAGGTTTATTAAATGTTCTAGGGGCAATGCAATTTCCGTAGACAGCGTTTTCAAGATCTTGGTTGTTATGCCATCAACCCCGGCTGAAGAAGTGATTTTTAGGGAATTGATAATTTTTAGAATCTCTTCTTCTGACACCGTTTGGAAATTGAGTCTTCTGTTGGAGTATTGAAGTCCTCTTTCAGTAGGTTGAACAAACCCATAATTTGGTAGACGAGAAGCAAGATTTGAACCAATATTAATAAAGAAATTATTGATGTAATCCGCAACGACCTTAGGATTTTTTGATGTGTCAATAATTTTTCCATCAATGCAGAGTTTTTGTATGTCCTGTTTGTCTTTGGCATATTGAGTATTTGTGGCTTCTCTTAGAATTTGCCATATTTTTTTGGGATCGTTATTGCTTCCTTTGATTTTGTCTCCATAGTAGATTTCTTTTGCCTTTCTAATGACTTCCCCCGCACGTATTTCTGTATCTTTTATAGATGTTTAATGAGATTACGTCGTAAGGATTGTCTTTCACTTTTTTGTGTAGTGCATTTCTTCTGCGAATGCAGTTGATGATTGAATGACTTATCCATGATTTCAAGGGTTTAATTTTGTTTGGAATTTTTTTTGACAAAGTTGTGGTATTATTACTTAATTCATTTTTCAAAAAGTCAACAAAATATCTCCATGCATCATCTGAGTTTTTTATTTGGAAAAGCTCTTGCCAAGATTTATTTTTAATTGAGGTTTTTAAATTTTCAAAGTTAATATTATTGTATATAAGAGACTGATCTCGTCTATTTTGTGTGGTGTTGGATTGCAAAGTGAAGATTGTTGTGTAATGATCTGTAATTGTTGATTTGTAAACGATGCTTTTGTTTTGTTTATTAGTTTTGACCATTATGTGATCAATACATGAACTTGATTCATTGACTATTCTTGTTGGTGTATTGATGGTACTAATTAATCCATGGAATTCTAACATGTTCAGGTAGTCGTGACATTGGTGATGTGGATTATTTGGGAGTATGTTGATATTTAAATCTCCCATAATTATCAAATTTTTAGTATGGGAAAGATTGGATAATATGCTATTAAGACTGTTTAGAAATGGTGTGATATTACTATTCGAAGGAGAGCGGTAAATTGCTAGAATGCAAGTGTCATTATTGTATGTTATTTGCAAACAGTTCGCGCCAATAATGTCTATTTCCGTTACAATGGGGTTAAGATCATTTTTTGTGTATACGACGACTCCATCGTTCTGGCTATCATGTTTTGTCGAATTGAAGGAAGAGTAGTGATTTATTAATTAATTTTATTATATTTATAATATTATTCTAAAGATTTTAAAAGTTTAATTTTCATAAGTTTTTGTTTCACTTGATCGTTTCATGTCTTCCTCGGGCGTCCCCGACTTCCACCATTAACTACTGTGCGTCACATTGTTACTATTAAAAAAACTACATTATATCGCCTTTTATTCGTCTCCTTATCTCATTCCTCTGTAAAGATAATGCGTTAAGTCTTCCTCAGACGTCCCCGAATTTTCCTACGGTTCACTACATTATACCACATTGTTAATACAAAAAAACTAAATTGTATCATTGAGGTATATAGACAGAGCCAGCTTTGGCGTTCGAAGTATGGGCCACGCATATCGGATCATTGTCCGATGTGAGATATCCTGGGCATCAGTAGGTTACAAGCGCTCGCCGAGCACAGGTCTCCGGCGATAACTTCAAAATGTCGACATGCACGCTGAGATATTGTACAAGTAGTACTGGAAAATATATGGAAAGCAATGGTGTAATCTTTCATCGGTAAGTAGGGTTTTACCATAATCGGTAGTCGTATAAATTGACTAATTAATGTTAAAAACTCGTGGAGCAATTGCGCGGCCGCTGGCCTCCTACGACTCGTTCATCGATTTGGTTCGTGGTCGGAAGGATTCGGGCGACATCGACAGCCGCCACACCCATCCTACTTCCCGCACAGGAACAATATTTCACACTGATATTGCAAGGAATTTAAACTCTATTTATTTATAACTCAATGCATTATTAGAGCAACGCCGGGTACACGTCAGTTGGTAAAGGATAAATCAATGATGAGGTCATGAAGGTAAATATTACTCTTGACTCATACAATATATTGTGAAATTCCGATAAAACTGGACAAAACATTGTAAGACGAAGGTCCATTAGGAAATTAATTATTTTCCTAGTAAATAATTTTTCTATTTTAAGAACACCTCGGGAAAATGTGACATTCCCTATCTAGTAATAGACGCGTTGTCCTACCTACGTTCAATTATATATATAAATAATTTAAATATTGAAGACAATATTAGTGATTCTTAAACGCAAATCTGAAACAGAAAAATCAGAAAAGGAAACGGTCACATCATGTTTTCCATCAGGTTTCCTTTTCTGATTTTTCTGTTTCAGATTTGCGTTTAAGAATCACTAATATTGTCTTCAATATTTAAATATTATAATTTGAGGTTTTACTCAATAAGTTATTCCGAAAAATAATAATTCATTTTCTAGACTTGCAGAAAAAGTCAATAGATGTCGCACATTAAAAATAAAAACAATAAGATAGGTTTATCTATAAGACGCTGTCTAGGATTGCATTTAGTTCGGGTTGAATCTTGCGATCATACATAAAGATAGTTGCCAATAAAAATGTGCGGTGAAAAAATGAAGACAACGTTGGTAGTTCTTATTCGAAGTATGATACAGTTAAAAGTGACCGATGAGGATAGGGTCCCATTAGCGCAGTTGGTAGAGCATTGTCCCGGAAAGACAAGGGTCCTGGGTTCGAGTCCCAGATGTGACCGTTTCCTTTTCTGATTTTTCTGTTTCAGATTTGCGTTTAAGAATCACTAATATTGTCTTCAATATTTAAATATTATAATTTGAGGTTTTACTCAATAAGTTATTCCGAAAAATAATAATTATATATATTTTTAAAATATTGAGATGGCCCTCCACATTAGCGACCAAAAATTAAAAATGAGCCTGGCCTAAGCCGGAATTCAAATGAATTAAATCGACATAAAAAATAATAGAATACAACACAAATTAATAGAATAAATTGCGCACACCGGGGTTTGATCTAGTGACCTCTGGATTATTGAATGGAGAGCCTTACATCTCGACCACGGACCGATTCACAAGTATTGGCTTTTAAAAAGCTTAATAACAAGCTTGAAACGTGCAGTTTGCAATCAATGTATATGTGGTCATGTCAACTTTTGTCGCGATACCTAAAACTAGATAATACCAATAAGTAATATATAAAACCACTACCCTGCCACCTCTATGCCACCTTTACCCATCCATTAACCACTCTCACGACACCCGCCACTCACGGAGAAATCCAATTGTACCACTCACAACTAAAACATCTCTCGCTCAAAGACACTTCTCATTCTTAGGAATCTTAGGTCCAATACTATGCAACTTCATACCTGATGCTTGGAAAAAGGAAAACACAGTTGTTCTTCATAAATTTACCACTAATTGGTTTCATCAATTAGGTAGAAAGAAGAGTGAACTTTTACTACACAAAAAGTGAAATCAAACACAAACCAAAAACAACAACAAAAACTCAAACAAAAAATAAACCATGTAAAAGATACCTTTATGTTCTAATCTTTATCATTATGTGTATATATGTACCTACCTAGTACTTTTAAATTAGAATGCTACCCAAGCAGCAGTTAATCTTATGTTTAATTGGATATTTTATTTTATTCTATTTCTTCTCTTTGTTATTCATATTTATACAAAATATGTTAGTAGGCTAAGGCACCAAGTAAAAGTACATATTCCTATTATTTCATTTTTATTTAATACTATACTTATCAAACAACTTATCAAAATGTTAATACTCATCCTAATTTGACTGTCCTAAAACGGGAATCCTCCTTATATTAGCTTAAATACTTGACATATCATTTTAGTATTTTACGTATTCCTGCGCAAATACACAAGTTACCATTAATAATTGACTGAATAATTGGGATTTCTATAGTTTAAAAGCCCATAAGACAGAAAAATGCACGTGGTCGTCGGAAGACCCACTTGGTTACAAACGTTTTTTTTTGGCATCTTGGCCTGTCAAGAGTTAACTAAGATGTTATTTCACAATATTTTGTTAAACCATTTTCCTTATGTTTGCGAATCATCTATGGCGTTTTATGTTTTCTTTTGCTTACTGTGAGAAATAAAAGATAAAATTTGAGACTGTTAACCTTACTTATTAATTTTTTCCTGGAATATTTCTGTTCGCCAAAAAAAAATATTTTTTAAATTGATCCGTTTTAAAAATGGACGTATCTTCTTTTAAGATTACCTACTGCTTGAACTCTCAATTGTTTCATGTATTTTCAGTTCGTTTTTTGTATTAATTATATTTTATTGGGATTTCGTTCATTCATTTATAATGACACTACATTTCAAGAAATTAATTTTAAGTTTTTAAAGCGATTAAGTAATTTCATCCTTTTAGCGACTAGCGGCATCCATCTTCAATTTTTGAGTTCTTTGTCGATTTGGTTTAAAATCGATTAGGGAGTTCGGAGGCGAACTGAACTCGAAAATAATGTCCAAATGCGTAATTTCGGCATCCATCTTGAATTTCTTGAGTTCTCTATGGATTTGGTTCAAAATCGATTAGGGAGTTCGGAAGCGAACTGAACTCGAAAATAATGTCCAAATGCGTAATTTCGGCATCCATCTTGAATTTCTTGAGTTCTCTATGGATTTGGTTCAAAATCGATTAGGGAGTTCGGAAGCGAACTGAACTCGAAAATAATGTCCAAATGCGTAATTTCGGCTTCCATCTTGAATTTCTTGAGTTCTCTATGGATTTGGTTCAAAATCGATTAGGGAGTTCGGAAGCGAACTGAACTCGAAAATAATGTCCAAATGCGTAATTTCGGCATCCATCTTGAATTTCTTGAGTTCTCTATGGATTTGGTTCAAAATCGATTAGGGAGTTCGGAAGCGAACTGAACTCGAAAATAATGTCCAAATGCGTAATTTCGGCATCCATCTTGAATTTCTTAAGTTCTCTATGGATTTGGTTCAAAATCGATTAGGGAGTTCGGAAGCGAACTGAACTCGAAAATAATGTCCAAATGCGTAATTTCGGCATCCATCTTGAATTTCTTGAGTTCTCTATGGATTTGGTTCAAAATCGATTAGGGAGTTCGGAAGCGAACTGAACTCGAAAATAATGTCCAAATGCGTAATTTCGGCATCCATCTTGAATTTCCTGAGTTCTCTATGGATTTGGTTCAAAATCGATTAGGGAGTTCGGAAGCGAACTGAACTCGAAAATAAAGTCCAAATGCGTAATTTCGGCATCCATCTTGAATTTCTTGAGTTCTCTATGGATTTGGTTCAAAATCGATTAGGGAGTTCGGAAGCGAACTGAACTCGAAAATAATGTCCAAATGCGTAATTTCGGCTTCCATCTTGAATTTCTTGAGTTCTCTATGGATTTGGTTCAAAATCGATTAGGGAGTTCGGAAGCGAACTGAACTCGAAAATAATGTCCAAATGCGTAATTTCGGCATCCATCTTGAATTTCTTGAGTTCTCTATGGATTTGGTTCAAAATCGATTAGGGAGTTCGGAAGCGAACTGAACTCGAAAATAATGTCCAAATGCGTAATTTCGGCTTCCATCTTGAATTTCTTGAGTTCTCTATGGATTTGGTTCAAAATCGATTAGGGAGTTCGGAAGCGAACTGAACTCGAAAATAATGTCCAAATGCGTAATTTCGGCATCCATCTTGAATTTCTTGAGTTCTCTATGGATTTGGTTCAAAATCGATTAGGGAGTTCGGAAGCGAACTGAACTCGAAAATAATGTCCAAATGCGTAATTTCGGCATCCATCTTGAATTTCTTGAGTTCTCTATGGATTTGGTTCAAAATCGATTAGGGAGTTCGGAAGCGAACTGAACTCGAAAATAATGTCCAAATGCGTAATTTCGGCATCCATCTTGAATTTCTTGAGTTCTCTATGGATTTGGTTCAAAATCGATTAGGGAGTTCGGAAGCGAACTGAACTCGAAAATAATGTCCAAATGCGTAATTTCGGCATCCATCTTGAAATTCTTGAGTTCTCTATGGATTTGGTTCAAAATCGATTAGGGAGTTCGGAAGCGAACTGAACTCGAAAATAATGTCCAAATACGTAATTTCGGCTTCCATCTTGAATTTCTTGAGTTCTCTATGGATTTGGTTCAAAATCGGAGGCGTATTGAACTCGAATATTATGTCCAAATTCGTAATTTTGGCATCCATCTTGAATTTCTTGAGTTCTCTATCGATTTGGTTCAGCTAATTAAATAATTAAGCAAGTTTCGAAGTACGTTCCAATTTACTTAAATTTAAAGGTGTGAACTATTTGCTTTTCGTGGATAAAATTATGAATTTACGGATGTGGTTTTCAAAAATTGTCTCAAATAGAAAAATAAATAATTTCCAATTACTAAGCTGATTCCGCGGTAGACCACAGCATTTTTTATCAGTGCTAATTCGTATTTTGTTTATTAGAAATATTTGCGGTTAATTGTGTCAAAAATTATGTTTTTGTAACGTCGATGTCAGATAGCCATCTAAGATAGCAAAAATCTCGCGGTCACAAAATGTTGTATTTGATGTACCTAAAATGTGGTATGTCTTTGGTAAATATTATGGAAATTGTAATTCGTTTCAACCTAATTACTACAAGAAACAAATATTTACATCGGGAGGGATGTAATAAAATACCATTTTTAATCTTTCAAGGTTGAACATTTCCTTTACCGCCATTTGATTATTTTCTAGTATGGATTAACGCTTGCGAAATTTTCGTTTCAATCTAAATACGCATGAATTTTTTTTTCTTTGTGAAACCAAAAAAAAGTCTCAACTGATCCGTCAATATTGTCAGGTTATTCGTAACCCGGGAATGTTTATTTTGTTTAAAAAAAAAACTTTTTACTCCCTCACCTTCCTCTTCCCCATCTTCTTCCCTTCCCCTCTACCTTCAGCCTCAGAACATACCCCAATTACGAACAGTTGGGAGCAGTTCAAAAATAAATGTACGTGTTTTTTCCAGTCATATTATTGTACAAATGATTTTTTAAGCTTTGTTTTAAACCACTTTATTGAGTTATATACGTCGACCGGTTTCGGTTGCAATGGAAATATAAACTTTGTCTCCCGAGTAAAAATAAATACCGCCGACGGGAATTGATGTCCGGTCCGGCGGCATTTATTTTTACTCGGGAGATATTTTCAATTTGTATTGATATTACGGGCGACTAATTGTTGCTTATAATAATTTATTATCCTTTGTGCTATGCATAAAAACCTTGTCTAATAAACATTAGTTTATCATTAAAAGAAATAATAAACTTTGTATTACATTTCAGTAACTTTATTCCGAATCATCAGATAATTAATCTTGTTTAATGTATATGTCACCCCATAAGATAAGATCAAGTTATCACCATAGTATTATCATTAGAGTTTTATTATTTTTATATCTATACAAAAACATTGTGCGATTTTAAAAATTATAGCGTGTTGTGCAATTCATTGCAGGAAGAGCAAACCAAACATATAATGATTTTTTAATAGACTTGCTCAAACGGAAAGCCGTCTATACCGAGACTAAAGAAAACTTCAGCTGGCAGGATGTACCCAGCAATAGCCGTCTACATCGAAACTAAAGAAGTAGTACATAGAAACTCGACAATAAGTTTCAAATAACATTTTAGTTCTATCCCATAGATGTCGCTAGATTTTTTATGTTTACCCGTATAAAGCTGTACACACACGACGAAGTCAACGAGCCAAATGACCCCGCGCCGCGCCAAAATTGTAACAATCGGTAATGTATACATATTTATACTATTTATTTATTTTTTAATATGCCTTTGTTAAATACTTGTGATTAAAAATATATATATTTTGTTGGATATTATAGTTTTTGACAGAATAAAATTTAACAGAGATTTTTTTAAGTTACACAACAAACGATATAATATATCGGTCGCGTATGTCCTAATTAGACTAATTAAATTACTCCTTCGTGTGTAGCCAGCGTTATGCTGCTGTTCCGAAAACGTATCTCTCTCTTTGATCTAACTCTAAAAAGTCTGTTTGAGTTAACGAAACGAAATTTTAAAAAATCATATTGTATTAATTGTGTACCCACAAATACGCCATAATAGATTTATATTTTTGTAGATGAAAAAATCTTTCCTTATCATAATCTACACCACATGGGGAACCCAAATAAACATAAAGTTTTTTGATTTGAGCATTTTCACAAAAAAAAAAAAACCAAAAAAAAATATTTTTCGGCTATTTTAGGGTAAAAGTTTTTTCTGGTGTTTAGGGTTGAACAACAGATGTTTCAACCCTGCAGAGCAGAAATATTTTATGATTACACCGGATTAAATGAAGGGTGATTTCAAAATAATGCTTCAAATCCGAGTTTCTTCATTTGTTTTACTTTCAAATAGTTTTAATTAGTTGGGTACTTTGATCTTCAGTAATAATTTATAAGAATTTGATTTAAAAAAAATTTAAAAAAAATCAACTTCTAACTCGATTTACTCGATAACGAAAGCTCAAATCAAAAAAAAATATACTACAAAATCGACTCCAAATGTGATGTAGATTCACCAGTTTCCCGCTTGTACTACGAGTTTCCGGACACCCTGTATAAGTTACTAGTGGATCCCCCACAATGCTTCGCTAGTGTTAATGTCTTTTTCGGGCGCTACATTACATCGACTTTCATTCGACTCGGTGTAGAGATATTGCGTTAGACATTCCTTGGTCGTCCCCAACTACTTCTACCATTTAAACATCTCTAAACACTTCTGGCACTAACAACAACAAACTTTCAGCGATATCGGTTGACTACTTTTCGAGTTTTGCGAGCACAAACATAAGGAGATTTATTTTTTATATATTAAGATTAGAAACCAGTTATAATAACTTAAATAACTTAAATTGCGTCAGTGAAATTATTGACCTAGGTATATTGTTCGATAGCAAACTAACTTTTGTGTATCATATTAATAACATTATCAATAAGGCTCTTAAGACTCTTCGATTTGTTTTGAGAATTTCAAAAGACTTCAATAATTTAGGCACATTTATCATGTTGTACAAAACCCTTGTTAGATGCCAACTAGAGTATAACTCTACATTATGGTCTCCCTTTTACAATATTCATTCCGATGATATTGAAAAGATTCAACATAAGTTCTTGAAGTATATAAACTATAAATTGCATATTCCTGTAGAAAACATTGATTATAACTACTTACTAGATAAATTGTCCTTATTAAAACTTTCTGAAAGAAGAATAAACACAGATTTAATAGTACTACATAAAATACTTCATTACAAAATTGACTGTCCTGAGTTACTCCAATTAATCAGCATCCACATACCCAAAAGATCTTGCCGAAATTTACTACCCTTTTATTTTTACAACACAAGGACACTGTCTTATCGAAATTCCCCAATTCCAAGACTTCACAGTCTCGGAAATAAATACTCTGATCTAGGAGATATATTTCATCTTAAAAATAATCAATATAAATATTGTTTATTTCAATTCTTTTATAGATCGAGACACAAATAGACATCTATAATTTCCGCAATATATATATTTTTATTTTTATTTTGAATATCTATTTATGTGAGACTTCTTATCATTTTTACAAATGTATCTTATTTTATTATATGCTTTTGTTGTAACATTTAATATTTTTTCTTTTTTCGTTGTATTATGTTTCCTTTATTGTTTTAATTTTGTAGAATCTATAATAACTGTGATACTCTACTATTAAACTTTGTGGTGTGTAAAAGCCCATTAAGGCGTGTAATAATAATAAATAAATAATTTATCTCAACCATTTGGAATGTATTGAATAATATAAGAAGTTGTCCTGACACAGATCGCCTTCTATCTAGGGAAGTTAAAATTGTGGTTGTATGTATTTTTGGATAAAAAATACATAAAAATATTTCGTTGAAAAATTTTTTTATTTAGATTTTGACAACAGCGCAACCTATCGGGTCAAGAACTATCCTGTATTTCAAGCTGTAACCAACCATAAACATCCACAAAAGTTCATTGAAATAGGTTCGGCGGTTTCGGAGATTAACACAGTGACATGTGATTTTTACGTACAGGGTGTCCGGAGGTAAAGTGCACTAACTTCGGGGGGTGATTCCACACGATTTTTAAGTAGAAAAGAAAAATAACTTTTTTCGAAATTCCAACGTTTTAAGGTAGTTCTTGGGTAAGAAAATATTCGAAAAAAGTTATTTAAACTTTTTACATCTACCGTCAGATAGAATCACCTTCCGAAGTTAGTTCACTTTACCCACGGCAACCTTGTATTAAGATGTATGTAAAAATAAAATATTATAAATAAATACCAAGAAGGCAAGATTTTCCAAAAAACGATTTTTTTTTTAAATAACAGGATTTTTTTTAAATAAAGGACACTTATGGTAGTTTTAGGTATAGACACGGTTTTAGGTAATTTTTCAAATTTATCTAATTTTCTAATTCTTAAAAAAACTAAATATTAATAAAATAAGTTATTCCTGGATAGAGGTAGCTATTTTGAATATGATCGGTATTCGGTTTTTGGATTTAAATGACATTCTGATGATTAATTCATTAATCATCAGATTATTAAAGTTATTTAACTGTCTACATTTTGTCTATTGTATGTCCAATTAATATCTTAAAACAAATTTCATTTCCAATTCAATTTTTAAAAGTTTTTTCAAATAACTTTAATTATCAATCTTTGAACTCTTCTAAATAGATATAAAATATTATCATATCCACTCGAGCGATTTTAGGCATATTATGCCAAGTTTTTAAAACGTTTTGAGCGATCACTTACCATAGTGTGCCAAATTAATAGAACCTAAAAATATGGGATAAACGGTGAAATCATTCAAACCGCAGTAAGCGGTTTCATATGTTTTCATATTAATATTTTGAGGAAAGATATTCATTATATATATATATACAGGGTGTATCGGCACGTACCCGACAAACTTTAACCAGCTATTCCTTAGCATATTTGGAGTAAAAAATCTTATGTGCACTTTGCTGTCCGGTAACGTTTTTTTTAATAAAAAATTTACTATTCATATTTTCACCACATGTCACCACTGTTTTATCCTTTGACAAAGTTTGAAAACCCATCTGGCAAATATTTTATTCGAATTCCGTTGAATAATGCACGTGTGTACTTATATTGGCGCACGTTTACAGTCACAACGAAATAGCACGGCACCATTCGTCTCATTTTTAACTATTATTATTTAATGTGTGCGAAAGAGCGAAGACGCTTTTTGACATACTTGCTTATAACAGCTGTTGAACACGAAACGCAATGCCAATGACAGTGATGTAGTGTGGAAATTTTTTTTTTTTGTTTTTAATTGAAAAAAAAGTGCTACCGCACAGCAAAGTGCCCATAACATTTTTTAATCCAAATGTGCTAAGGAATAGCTGGTTAAAGTTTGTCGGGTTAGTGCCGATACACTATGTATATATATATATGAAACCAATCGTTCGAGGGGATTGTTCCGTAGCCAATAATACCATACTGTAATATAAATTATAAAAATCTGAGAAGGGGAAGTGAAAGCGAAATAAAAGTAATTATTGTAGGACTGCCTATTGATTATTTTATTTTAAAAAAAAAACAAGGAGATACGAAATAAGAGTAACGTTTCCAGAATGTGTAGTATTTTGTTGCACCCAGAGTAAAAGGTGGCACCCGAGAGGCATTTCTGTAGTAGGGTTTATCTTGATTATTGTTCCCATTCAGTTTGCTGTATTCATCCGTTACCTGAAAACAAACAAATTATCGTATAATGACGGATAAAAATACTAATGCCTGACTAGTCACATAAAAAAACAGGTGCGATCTCTCGTTTCAACAGATAACTCCATTATACGAGTATAATGCAGAAACTTTGTGATGTAATATTCGGTTCACATTACTTTTGTTTTTAAACTATTTTTGACGACTTGCGCGGTTGAGAGGTTAAGATCCATGGCTACGAATAAGGAGGTCGCGGGTTCAAATCCCAGCGTGCACAAGTATAATTTATTAGTGTTATTTCACAATTTATTAATTTTAAAATATATCTCTCATATTTGTGGTAGATGTTTTCGGTATCGCTCTGCTGAAAAACCACCATTTAAAATGGCAACGTTGCTTTAAATAGCTTTAGCCGTGTTTTGTGACCAGATATGAATAACCAGAAATTTTTTCACCTTCTTCTTCCCCATCTACTTCACCTCCCAGATGTCTTCAGTCTCACAACATACCCCAATTGGGGATGCCATAGTCTTACTGGCTCCAAAGAGTTGGGATCAGTTGGGACTCTTGTGCGGTAATCATACATACATAAGCAGCCCGAAGTTGCACAGATACCAGATACTGTCAAAGGTACTAAGGCCAAACCTATCCCTTTGCCATCAACATCATCTGTCCAACCACAATTTGAGGTGCAGCAAAAACTGGTACTTCAATCATCACCATCACCATCGGCCGCACCCGCTGACCCATTGGAATCATCTCCTGCGGCCGAACCCGTCGAACCCGTCGCTTCTGCCACGACTGATAGCTCTACCGATAATACGACTCCCAACATATTACAACCTAAAGGGCTATCTGATCAATGGACAAAAGTTGCACGCAAACGGCGTGTTACCGTACGGGGTAATCAAAAGAGTGAAAAGGAGCCATCAGTATTGAACTTCTTTCACTGTTATCCTTCCATCCTGATACTTCTTGCGATGACATGTCGCATTACCATGTATTAACCATCTCATTGTTCAGAATCAACACGGATTTTTGTCGGGTAGATCAACTCTGACAAATCTCTCGTTATATGAAAACTATATATCAAACGCATTAGCTAACAGAACTCAAGTCGATTCCATATATACGGACTTTATCAAGGCCTTTGACAAAGTATGCCATAAAATTCTCCTGATCAAACTACGTAAGCTCGGTATTGACGGAAAACTTTTAGAATGGTTTGCTAGCTATCTAACTGATAGAGTTTTACTTGTAAAAATCAATTTGTTCATTTCCAATCAATTTATAGCTACCAGTGGTGTACCACAGGGGTCTCATTTAGGCCCAATATTATTTTTACTGTTCATAAATGATATTGTAAATATATTTGATGAAGATATTAATACGTTACTTTTCGCAGATGATTTAAAAATATTTAAAATAATCAAAAGCGCTGAAGATTGTATCTGTCTACAAAATAATTTGAACAGGTTAATTAATTGGTGTTCTCTTAACAAACTTCATCTGAACATAAATAAGTGTTATTCAATTAAATTTTACAGAATAAATCAACCAATTATTCATTCATATAAACTCAATAATTCAATCCTTACCTCTGTCGAAGAAATTAATGACCTGGGGATAACTTTTGACTCTAAATTAAACTTTATATCGCATATAAATAATATCAATAATAAAGGAATGAAAATGCTAGGCTTCATTCTTCGAAATTACAGAGGTTTCAAGAATATTTCAACACTAAAAATTTTGTATACATCCCTGGTTCGTAGTCAAGTCGAATATAACTCCTCGATCTGGTCCCCCCACTACAAATTACATTCAGATTCAATCGAAAAAATTCAACATAAATTCCTAAGACACATTAATTTTAAACTCGGTATTCCCATTGAAAATATAAATTATAATTACTTGATGAAAAATCTAAATTTATTAAAACTCTCAGATCGAAGAATTATATCCGACTTAATATTTATGTTCAAAATTGTAAATGGTAGTATAGACAGTCCTGATTTAATTAACCTCATTGAATTTCATATACCCACGAGAGCTACTCGTTCTAAAATTTTGTTTAAATGCAACAATATCAGGACTGAGTATTCTAAAAACTCGCTTGTACCTAGGTTGCATGAAGTTAGTAATAGATACGCAGATGTGGCAGATCTATTTAACTGCACGCAAGGTAGGTACAAGAGGGCTATGCTATCAAATCTTTTCAATCAATATTAATTTAATCTAATTCTACCTTATTTGCACTATAGAAACTTATGGACATGTATCTCTTGTTTACTTACTTACTTACTCTCTAATGTCATTTCACAATCAAATGCCACATATATTTGTAATTCTTTTTGAAAATATTTCTACGATTTTAACTGTGACATGTTATCATTGTTTATGGTATATTTATACCATTGATATTAAATAAATAAATAAATTACCTAACGTCACTATATGGCGCCGCATCATATAAGGTCGTAAAAATTAAAACTCGGGGTGAGTACTCCTCATTTAAGATTGGCGTGCCTCAGCCGGCTGTTGCCGAAGTTTTAAAAGCAAAACACTGGCCGCGCCGCACATTCATCAAGGAATGGGAAGTAAGGCTGACGGCGCCTCGTCTTCCAGCGGTTGCGGTCGGCAACAGCTGACTCAACTCGCACACAAAAAAGATCATTTACTACCAAAATGTCAGAGGGTTGAAAACGAAATGCTCGCATTTTTACAATAATATCGCGGCCGGTGACTGTGATATCATAGCACTGACCGAAACATGGCTAAATGCTGGTGTTTTGACCTCTGAACTTTTTGGTGGTGACTTCTTAGTTTTTAGAAGAGATCGAGACAATGGCAGTGGTCACAGGCAGGGTGGCGGTTGTCTCCTTGCCTTCAAGGGTGAGGATGGGGTAAAGGTAGAGCGCATCCACACCCTAGAAACTGAGCAAGAAGATTTATGGGTAAAAGTATTTTGCAAACTGACTGTCACATTCATTTGTGTGGTTTATTTCCCGCCTAACAGTAGGTGGGAAGTATTCAATCAATTTTTTGACAGGATACATTCTAATTTTGATGCAATTGGTCAAAAGAATGTCGTCATACTGGGAGATTTTAATTTGCATTCCGCTCGTGAAGTTTCTAAGGTAGAATCTGATTTGGACTATCTGTGCGCGGCCTTTGGTATCTCGCAGTGTAATGACATTCTAAATTCCAATTCCAGAATCCTTGACATTGTTCTGTGTAATACCAATCTTGAGGTGAGACGCTGTGAATTTCCACTTGAACTTGTACCTGAGGACAGCTTTCATCCGGCTATTGAATTTCAGTGCAGCTTGATGAGAAAACCTTTTAAAAGTAACAGAGTCCCGACCCTTGAACGTTAAATCTCAAGGGGATGGAATTTCAACAAGGGTAATTTCATCAACTTGTATGAATCAATGAGCCGGATGGACTGGCAAAACCTGAGCACTTTCTGTACAGTAGATGAGGCGGCGCAATATTTTTACAGATGTATTTATGACGTATTTGATTCTTGTTTTCCCAAAAAACGTGCAGGCAGTGGTGGTCGCAAGTATTCGAAGTGGTTCTCGAGAGAATTCATCTCGAATATAGAGATAAAACACGCCCATCATAAGCGCTGGAAAGCTGGACGCCTTCAGAGTGAATACGATCTGTTTAGTTTTTACCGAGCGTTAGTTAGGCGCGAGATTCGAGTGGCCTATCGATCCTACGTGTCTGAAATTGAGGAAAACATCATGCATGATCCCAAGATGTTTTGGCACTATATAAAATCTCTTCGGAAGGATGGTGGTCTCGAAGACACCATGATGAAAGGTAATCAGGAATTTCGTGGCTTGGGTGTGGCAAACGCATTTGCTGATCATTTTCAATCGGTCTACAATAAAGACCCTCCACTTCTAGACATCAATAACACGGCCACATTTAATACCAGAGGAGCTTCAAACGTCGATTTAGGTATACTTACGGAATCTGACGTTATGAGTGCCATAAGACTCATGAAGAACTCACACTCTATCGGACCAGACTTCGTTCCCGTATTTTTTATTAAAGGGTGTGCCGAGTTCCTAAAAACACCACTATGTCTTATCTTCAACTTAGCTATAAATACTTCAACTTTTCCCGAAGTATGGAAAACTTCAAAAATATGTCCTATTTTTAAGAATGGTTCGAAAAAGTTAATCGAAAACTATAGACCAGTTGCTATACTATCAGCTCCTGCTAAACTATTTGAAAAATTAATTCATAAATTCATTATGCCTCAGATAGACGCATACATTATCCCAGAAAAGCATGGTTTCCGGAAAGAAAGATCCACTGAAACCAACCTGATGGTTTTCACCGACTATGTTGCTAGGTCCCTAGACAAAGGTTACCAAGTAGACTGTTCGTACAACGACTTCTCCAAAGCTTTTGATACCGTGAATCACGATATCTTACTCATAAAACTTGCCCAGATGGGTTTTCACTTCGGATGTTAGAGTTTTTTAAAAGTTACCTCAAGAACAGAAAACAATTTGTCACTCACGGAATCTTCCAATCTTCCGAATTTCTTGTTTTTTCTGGGGTTCCCCAAGGATCGATCTTAGGGCCTCTTCTTTTTTCCATTTTCATTAATGACATTGCTGAAGTCATTCGTTTTTCTCGCTTTCTGCTGTTCGCTGACGATCTAAAATTATTTCTTCTAATAAGAAATATTGAGGACTGCCTGCACCTTCAAGCTGATGTTGATAACATTTCAGAATGGAGTCAACGAAACAAGCTTCATTTCAATGTCATGAAATGCGTAGTTGTGACTTTCACCAGAGCATTTAGTCTCACATACCACAGGTACACTATGCTCGGTCATAATCTCAAACGAGTTTCAATAAAGGATCTTGGGATTATGTATGAGAATAAGTTGACATTTCGTCCTCATATCGAAGGAGTGTGCCAGTCGGCCTTAAAAATGTTAGGGTTTGTTCTCCGAACCGTCAGAGTTTTTCGGGATACCCGTGCTCTGAAGATTTTATACTTCTCCCTGGTCCGCAGTAGGCTGGAGAGTGGTTCGCTTATCTGGAATCCTCATGAGGTGGGGTGATCCCTCATGTTGGAGAGGGTTCAAAAAAAGTTTCTAAGATTTCATTACATGAGGGAGTACGGCCACTATCCATGGCTCTACCCGACGAACTTTCTTCTGGGCATGCTGGGACTTCACTCCCTGCAGCTCAAAAGGGAGGGGTATGCCGCTACCCACTTATTCAGACTGCTGCGAGGCTATATTGAGAACTCAGCCATTTTGGAGCGCGTGAGTCTCTATGTTCCAGATGACTATCTTAGACAACGTCATCATAGATTATTCTATCTTCCTGCCTGCAGAACTAGCCTGCCAATGGTTCTCCCGGTAGGGAGGAGTATATTGCTCCTGAACCAAATCTCCTCCGAGATTGATATATTTGGCGTCAGTGAGGAGAGATTCAGAAGGGAAATTCTTCTGATTCTTGAAAGAGTCTCTCCACATTGACGAGATCTTTCACCACTGCCTGAATTTTTTTTGGAAATTCCACATTTCTTGAAATTTCTTTTTCTATGTATAAATTTTTTTATAAAATTTAAACTTTTTATTTGTAAAATTTATGTAACCTAAATTCTTATATGTATTAAATCCTAATTTGTAATTGTGTAAGGTAATTGTAATTAATAATTAATTAATTAATAATAATTAATTAATTAATAATTGTAATTAATTATTTTTTTAAACTTCCGATTTAGTTGTCCGGGTTAAGTCTTCCCCAAAGGAAAAACTTAACCCTTCCACTCACTTTTCCACAAATGATCAGCTAGTCAATCAACACTATGTAAGTGCATTATATAAGTAAAATAAATACAAAACAATACAAGAACAACAACACGTCAAATCACCAGATATCAAATGGGAAAAAAAAAATTCACCGTCTCCAGATATTTTCATATCAGAGGGTTCGGCTCGGTAGAACTTCTAACAGGGCCTATAAATCCTACTGATCCCTCAACAAAAATATTTAAAAAATCTTTTGTTATCCTACATGTATTCAAAATGACCGACTTTTGCATCTTTATATATAAATTTTTTGATAGATCTAATACGCCTAAATTTTTAATTAGAGAGCTAGGTATAATGCCAGTAGCCGAAATAACGAATGGTAATATTTTTATAGTCTGAGAATGCCAAATTCTTTTTATTTCATTTCCTAAATCTGTGTATTTTCTTATTTTTTCACTAACAGATTTTTGAATATTACAGGAATTTGGAATAGCAACATCAATGATATAAGTTATTTTTTTAATTTTGTCATGTAAAACTATATCGGGTCTATTATGACTAATCGCTCGGTCTGTTAGTATAGTTTTATCATAATATATTTTATAAAATTCGTTTTCTAAAAATGAATTTGGTTCGTATTCATAATATGGTACTACATTACGGCAGTCAATCAAGTTATGTTTAATTACCAAATTTTGGTGAATTATTTTTAAAACTTGATTGTGCCTAAATGTATACTCGGACGGTGCTAATATAGAACATCCCGATATAATATGTTCTATAGTTTCCGGAAAAGCCAAACATTTTCTACACAAATCATCAATTTGATTTGTATCTTTGATTATATGCTTTCTATAATTTTTAGTATTAATGACTCTATCCTGAATTGCAAGCATAAATCCTTCTATTTCTATATATTATTATTATTATTATACATAAAAAACTATTACCAACTAATATGATAATAATAATATTAATATTATTATTATTATTATACATAAAAAACTATTACCAACCATACTCCGGAAGTCAAGTACATCCTTTAACTCCCTGTTTATATTTTTTAACACTGATTAGATGACGGTAAGAAAGATGGAAATCTCACAAAAACCTATTGTTTTATTTTTAAACTTACACAACGTTTTTCTTCAGTGTTTCTTTCGCGGCATTGATCAAAGGATATTTCTTCCCATGGCAAGTTCCTTGGAAGTCATCCAGGTCGATGGTCCAGAACATTACTCCTGGAACAAGCAACATATCAAGCCATTAATTAATCTTAAATGTTTTCCTTCGAAATAACAAAATATTATGAACCAACAAATATTTTGACAGCCAAAACATATGGATAGGGGATAGGTATCTTGGTTGCGGGGAAATAGAGCCGTTAAAAAAAATTCTAAGATTGGGAGTAATTTTTTTTTTAAGAAAAACCAAAATTCTTAGGTAACGAATAATCTGACAATATTTGAAAATCTCCTACTACCACCAAAGAAAGCGGAAAATGTTGCTAGTGTTGTGTTGAATTGTCAGATTGAACATTCTACGCCTGGATGAGAATCAAACGCGATGCCAACTCAGCCACTGACCGGACAAATGTGAGCCACCATTTTTTTCAATTAACACCCTTTTGTGGTCTTTACCACAGACTGGAGATGGTCTCATAAAAGTCATTTTAGCTTCTTTTATATTACGGTGAGATATATGATTTAAGCTGTGCCAGAAAGAGGCAACACCAACTTTTGTGCTTTTATTAAAACGTTTACTATACACACATCAAATAAAAAAGTGAAGCGCAAATAACTCTTAAAGAACGTTTGTGAAATTAAATATGTTTTTTAGTTTCTCTTAAAGTGGTACTTTTAATTTAACAAGAGAAAAACTATCGGCAAGCCACTTAAAAAAAAAACTCAAATTTTTAAATCATTTAAAAAATATATATTTTATTATATTCTTTCGTTTGTAATATTAAAATCGAACAAAATCTTTCATATGCTTTCAAAAACATTATTTTTTATTTTCAGATTAGTTCCAAAACAGCAAATTTATTTGAAATTGAATTTCAACCGGAAATATATCTAAATAAATCATGAATCAGGTCATAAGGGACTTGATGACAAAATGTTGAATTTTCGAAGGGTTTTAAGACACATTTAATTTGAAGGTGTCCCGAATCAAAATTATTTTAATAAAATGTGGTTTTAAATTAAATAGGTGGGTTTTTTGTACCTACATAAAATTTTATTTTTTCATATGTAATTTTGGTTTTGATTGATTATATAAGAGAAAATTACAAATATACATTTTTGGACGCGAGGTTTAGTAGTGTTGGAGTGGGGGTTACGATCCACAACAGTGAAGAAAAAACTAAAGAAGAATAAATAGTAATGAATCAAAATATTTTCCTACCTCCCAGTCCGTGCTGGTTGACATACTCGGCCTTCTTCTGGACACTGCTGATGTCATCGTACCCCACCCACTGGTCCCCCTTGAAGGCGTAAGGACCCGAGGCGGCAGGGTTGGGTTGAACCACTGTCCATCCCCCATTGTTGTCCTTCTGGTCTCCGCAGATCTGGAAACAATCATTGTAAATGTTTATTTTAAATATTTTATATATTTAAAAAAATATTATATTTGTATAATATTTTGTATAATATATATTAAAAAAATATTATATTTGTATAAAATTTTGTATAATATATATTAAAAAAATATTATATTTGTATAATATTTTGTATAAAAAAGAGAATATATATATATTCTCTTTTTTATTATTTATTTCATTTAGTTTTTATTGTTTATTTATAACACTTAATAGAGTGATAGCAAAAATGATATGTATTTATAGAAGAAAAATAAAAGTAAGGTCTTATTCCATTTATAAAATCTTCTCAAGATACAAATATTAGTATTTTTTTATGATAAACTATTGTTTTTAAGATAAAGTTATTTATGTATGGCACAAAGGTCAGGGGCATTTTCGAAAGTCAAAATATTTCACCAACATAGATGTAATATGTCTCGACGCCATCTAGTGGGAAATTTAGCATAGGGGTTCAGGGTTCAATTTCCGTCGGCGGCATTTATTTTTACTCGGGAGATATTTTCAGTTTGTATGGATATTTCAGGCGAGTAATTATTGCTAAAAATAATTGGTTATAGAAAAAATAGTTACGTGACAAACAGAACAATAAAACAACAAAAAATAAGCCCACCTAGCCTAGTAACTAAATGAAATCAATTTAAAACTTTATTCCACTAAACAAGTGGAATTAATTAATACACTAGTTCCAGAGTTTCACAAGTTAGAAATTGGCAGTATTGAGTTAAGTATGAGATGTAATACAAACACACACTTTTATCAGTTTCTAAAAGCTACAAATTGAGATGATGCACTTTGTAATGATTTTGTTTAATTATTTCATTCTGACCACATTACTGTTGTCACTTGAAATGTTATTCTTCTCAATTTATTTTCTATATTGTGGATTCTCGTCATATGTGTGTTTTAGTGTTATAATTAATATTGTGAAATCTACCTGCTGACAAGCTGCTTCGGCAATTAGCGGGTGCTTATATTAAAAGCGAGAGATCAAACAAACCAAATTCTTAATTGATAATTATCGTGAAACTGTGAATTCTGAGTTATAACACTCTGGAACCAGTGTATTGATTAGTGTAATTATTATAATTTTCAACCAATATTGAAAAACGATGGAATAATATTGGGTACGTTATTATGGATCCTTTAAGGTAGGGACCATGGAAATAAATAAAATATTTGAGTCTGTGGCAGTAGTTTAAAGATAGGAAGAATGTTGTATAACGTTGTGAGTCAAACTCACGTAGCGTGGTTTATTTCACGGGAGTAAAGTAGTCCAGTCAGTGGGGGATAAAAAAGGGCTCCACCTTGCAAAAGGTTAGGTAGTAGCGATTTTCTCATATGTTGTTAAGATTGGGACTCTAAAGAAAAAAAAAAGGTTTCGACCTTGGGGGGGTCGAGCTCGATCCGCCATCTTGGATTGAAGGAGCCAAAATATGGTTTTTTCAAAATAATTATGAAGTGGTTGATTTGACAACCAAATTGTTGAATGCAAACTTAAAGACAACTAAATTACCTACATTTTTTGAAGAAAGTTTTTTTTGTAAGTCTAATAGGTAACGAGTTACAGCGGTTGAAAGAAGAACATTTTGACAAAAAATTGTAAAACTCCAGTTTTCTTGATAAATTTTGTACGAACGTATTACACAATATCATTTTAACGTATTTCTACGATACAATATACTTATATAGCATCATCCGTGTACTCGATGACGTTGATTTGATTTGATTTACTATTCCTAGTCTGTAGACTTGGCAACACTGATTGAGTCCTGGTTACAGGACGTTGCCTGGATGCTCATGTCTGCAGATGTTCTTTTCGTTGAAACAATGCCACTTCAAGTTTCACAAGAACGATTTTTAGCCAATGAAAATAACAAAGTCCGTCTGATTTCGATGCTTACAAAGCAATTTATACAGGATGATTTTACAGTTAAGCAGGCTGAAGAAGATGCTGATGAGTTGATTGTCAATACTGCGATTTCCTTGTGTTCATCATATGACGCTGTTTTCATTATTGGCGAAGACGTTGATCTCCTAGTTCTGCTGACAGCATTAGCACCACTCAAAAGTAGTATATATCTTCGCAAACCCGGGAGAGGCAAAACTTTTGAAAGACTGTGTTCCGCGAATAGTGTGAAATACAAAGAGGCGGCTGAGAATATTCTGTTTCTTCATGGCATTTAAGGCATTTAGCGGCTGCGATACAACATCGTCCTTCTTCAACCAAGGAAAAACAAAATTTTGTTCGCTTGTGCAAAACGACACAAGACTCAATGCCATGATAGGAATCTTCAAACAACATGATGCAACACCAGAAGACATAGCAGTTGCAAGAACACGCTTTCTTGTTGCTTTGTACGGGGGTGACATGGATAAGGAAACCTTGGAAGAAGTCCGCTACAAACGTTTCGCAAAGTCGACAACAAAAAGCAAATTCAATCTTGCCTCTTTGCCACCAACGAACGACGCTGCACGGTACCATGCAGTTAGAACGTACCATCAAGTCCAAAAATGGTATGGAATCCAAAAAAATCCAGACACTGGGGCTGGAAACGTGACACCAACGGGCTTGTTCCAGTAAGAATGACAAAGAAACCAGCAACCGAGACTTTATTAAAATTTATTTCATGCAATTGTAAAAAAGGATGCGGCGTTGCATGTAGCTGCACGAAAGCTGGATTGAAGTGTTCTATTGTATGTGGGTGCTGTAATGGTCAAACATGCTGAAATTCGCTAGAGGTTCACATCGATGTCGAGGACGAAGAAGAAGAGATTTTGTCAATGAAAGCCCAGAATCTCAGTATCACAGGCAATGAGTTAGATGATGACATTGGTGACGAAGACTGTTATTAAGTAACATAATTTATAGTAACATAATTCATAGTAATGTAACATAATTTCGAAATGTACCATCGCTGGTATATCTGTGGAGTAGACCTACTGGAGATACCACAATAAAAAAATGCGCCATGTTCTATACCTCATGGTGGTGTGGAAATGAGTTTACAAAATTATTATAATTATGTAATGAATAACCCGAAAAAATTACAAAGTTGGGAATTTCATCATTTTTTAGAAAAATATTCACATTTCCGCCACTGTAACTCGTTACCTATTAGACTTACAAAAAAAACTATCAAGAAAAAATGTAGGTAATTTAGTTGTATTTAAGTTTGCCTTAAACAATTTGGTTTTAAAAACGACCACTTCACAATTATTTAAAAAAAAAACAAATGTTGGCACCTTCAATCCAAGATGGCGGGTCGAGCTCGACCCTCCCAAGGTCGAAAACTTTTTTTTTTCCTTAGAGTCCCAATCTTAACAACATATATCAAAATCGCTACTACCTAACCTTTTGCAAGGTAAAACTCCCCACTGACTGGACTAAAGGGAGAAAACCGAAAATTTATGGTTTAAAGTGGAAAGATAACAAAGCCAAGAAACTGAAGGATGCAGGTAAGTAATACATATTTGAACTGAAAAAATAATATTAAGCTCGCATTTTTACCCATCGTAACAGAATTATAAAATAATATTGTAGGTAAGTTGATCTCATGACAATATCTCGAACGTAAATCGTTTGATTTATTCATATTATCATTTGCTTAAAAACCTCAATGATATTTGTGAATTTATTTAAGATGAACATGTTCTTTCGATGATGCAATATTTTTTTTTTTTTTTTTTTTATTATAAGAACTTGTTGAACATTTTTACATATTTTTGATAATTCATCCGCCATGCTAGGGATGTCCCTGTGTTATGGCGGGTGATATTTACAGATTGGATTTATAAAATAAGTTAATTATAAGTTATAAAGTTATGCAATTCAGATTAAAATATAAGTTAATTGGATTATACAATTAGATTATACAATTAAATAATAAGTAAGTAATAAAACTATACAAATTAAATTAAATTAAAAGTTATTTTGAAAAATAAATATAATATAAAAAAAATATTTTGTGGAATTATGTTGTGTGAAATTTCATACACTTACACCATTTTTCCACTAATTCAGTACAAAATCTTGTAATAAAGTCATATTTTACGCCTTTCTTCCTTACTCTTACCAGGTTCACTGCCAGCCGTGAGCAATGAAGGCTTGGAAAACTCCGCCATGTAAACTTGGTAAGCTATAACTTTAAAACTAGAGTACGAGTAAGGTAGTCAAAAACTGTGCGGAAAATAATTTTTGATTCATTCAGCACAGGGCTAGCATAAAAACAACGGTAACCGGGCAACTGAGGACAGTGGCCATTCAACACGAGTGGCGCATAAGTGATATAAAGTCATGAATAGTAATGAAAAAACTAGGTTAGATAGATTAAGTTAGGTTAGGTTTGTTTGCCTTTTTTCACCCATATTCAATGACTCCTTCCTGAGTTGCCATGGAACCAAAACAACCCTTCCCGACCGTTGGCCGATTTTATTTATTTATTTATTAACGTCTTGTTAGGCTTTCATATTACGATTACAAAATTAAAATGTGATGAACCCTTGGTCCTTGAAGATAAATTTCATCCGACCTTATCAATTCTTATGAAGTTATTCAGGACAAAGTGCAACCAACGTCAGTTGCGAAATAGTACTAAACGCCCGGCACTATCTACCTACAACCATCAGTTCCAGTACAAACGATCAAACATGCCGTTAATAAATGACATACTCTCAGAATTCAACTGAAACTACCTATACACGATATCGGATGCAAATGACGCAGTCAAGTACTTAAACAATGTTTTATTTAGTGTTTTTGAAATTTGTATCCCTACTAGAAAATATGTATGTAAAAATGTTAATTATCCAGCGTGGTTCTCTAAAACAATTATAGATAAATTAAAAAGCAAAGAATCGCATCGAAGAAGGTACAAACTGCGTGGGGATCACTCAGATTACTTGTTATTTTCTGCGATGCGATCCGAGCTTAAAAAAGATATTGCAATTGCAAAACGCCAATATTTAGAAAAAGTTCAGTTTGGGATCAAAGATGATGTTAAATATTTTTGGGATTTTATTAAATCTCAAAAAGCAAATCCTCATACCCAAATAAACTTAAGCGACGGAACGGCGACTATTTCCGGTCCCGAAATAGTTAGCCAAAAACTTGCTGACTATTTCAAATCAGTGTACAGCCAGACAGCCCCTCTACTAAATCTAGACTTTACTCGAACAGAGGAGCCCTGGAATATCGGAAAAATCATTCTTGGGCTAACCTGTGCAGAGGAAGTAGATGCCTGTATTCGGACTTTAAAGCTCGATAAGGCGGCAGGCCCAGACGGAATACCCCCTAATACAATTGCTTATATGTCAAAAATTATAAGTCATCCACTGAGTTATATATATAATCTAAGCATTTCTACTGGTTGTTTCCCCCATTCCTGGAAACTCACGCGTGTGAGCCCAATTTTCAAAGCTGGAGACAAGGCTGATATTAAGAATTACAGACCTGTTGCCATTCTGTCAACTATACCCAAAATATTTGAAATGATTATTTATAAGAAATTGCATCACCAAATTATGCCGTTTCTAGGAGAAAACCAACACGGTTTCATGCCAAGAAAATCCACGGTATCAAATTTGTTAACATTTTCGCGATTGGTGGCCGTCGGACTGGACTCGAGACACCAAACCGATGTAGTGTATACGGATTTTGCCAAGGCTTTTGATCGAGTTGATCATGATATTTTATTACTTAAAATGTTTAAACTTGGCTTAGATCAACTGACACTTATCTTCTTCGCGTCATATCTAAAATCCAGAAGACAATATGTATCAATAAATGGACAGGAATCTAAACAATTCCCCGCCTTGTCAGGTATTCCCCAAGGGTCAAACCTTGGTCCTCTGTTGTTCCTAATACTTATAGACGACATTCAGGTCTGTGTAAAATATAGCAGATGTCTTTTATTTGCGGATGATCTCAAACTTTTGATGGAAATAATATTTTACGAAGACTGCTTAAAAATGCAATCTGACCTTGATGCTATAGCAGAATGGTCAGATAAAAACAAACTAGAATTTAATATAAAAAAATGCGTAACAATGACATATACCCGCTCTCAGAAGCCCGTAGTTTTTGATTACACCATTAAAAAGAAAAAATTATGCCGAGTCAATAGCTATAAAGATCTCGGTATCGTCTTTGATCCCAAACTAACATTCTCGGACCACATATCACGACTTACTACAGCATGCTACAAACTCCTGGGATTTATCACCAGAACATGTAAACAATTTCACGACCCAGATGCAATGATAGCCATGTTTGATGGCGTCATACGAAGTAAGCTGGAGTATGCTAGTGGTGTGTGGACTCCGCACCAAACTAAGTATATTAATATGCTGGAACAAATCCAGAAAAAAATCCTCAGGTATGTCTATATGCGGATGCGTGGAACTTATCCAAGGTTCATGCACCATGTGGACTTACTTGAGGCAACAAATTGATTTAGCTTGGAAACTAGACGTCATGCAAATCTTGCAATACTTAGTTTTAACATAATCCATAACTATATTGATAGCCCGTTCCTCTTGGAATGCTATGGTTTATACGTGCCCGAAAACTTCAGCCGTAGTCGTCGACACGACTTATTCAAAATACCATACGGCAGAACAGATATTCTAGCACAACATAGCATGACAAGAGGAATGGTGCTATTGAATGAAATCTCAGAAGCACTAGATATATATAATTCTTCTTTAAATAGCCTAAAGTTTTTTTTGTATAATAATTATCTTCATAGGTGTTAAGATTGTCAAATTGAGAATTGTACAGTAATTGGATAATCTATCTGTTGTGCAATAAAAAAAAATAAAAATAAAAAAATGAAAGTGTAACATAAATAAAAATGATTTAAAAATAAATCATAAAATACAACAAACTTGATGTTATACACGAACTCTAAAAACCCTTGAATTTCATATACTTGTAGTAGAAAAATAAAAAAGAAAGTTATATTGGTGAACACGCCGATTGGCGGGTGATGAGTTTTTCGAAACATTCTAAATTCCCCAAATGACGGAGTTGGCAGTGAACCTGTTAAGAATTATATGTTTATTGAATTTTAAATGTATCATAACTGCATAGTTTTTTCTTCTTTTTTTAAATAATTCTATTGTTACAACATTATTCCGTGCAAGTGGTAAACTGTATTTTTTACTCCACCTCATAATAAGAGAAGAATCCTCTTTCTCCAGTGGCAACCCCCTTCTCTCCTGGGCCCGAGGCCTCGGAGCCCAGAGCAGATTTGGCAGGGTCCTCCAGGGTAAAGGTGCGCCCGAATGTGGGGATGCCAAGAACTAGCTTGTCCTTGTCCGCCCCTGCGCCGATCAAATAGTTTACGGTGAAGTTCTGGAAATTAAACATCAATTCATTTTAGATTCAATAAAAAGCATGAGAGAAGGGGGACAGTCGGGCGCATGCGCAGACCGCGGATGGAAGATGGGGATGGACGGGTGGCTGTTTGCAAATTAATTCGTTCGAAATATTCTATAACGAAACATACTAATTTCGGTTGTTTGTGATGATGTGCGTTGGTTATTACTACGTGTTAAATACACACGTGTAATGAAATCAAATTTGCTGATGAATTTATTTGTCATTTTCAAATCAAAACAGGGATGTTTATCGGAAGAGTATTTTATTTTTATTCATTAATTAATAATTGTATGTGTAAATGTATGTGTAATGTGTCAACATAAATTTTAATCTTTTTTATGTAGAAAATTAACAATATTATTTGTTTTTAGAAGGCATTGATCCCGAGGCAAATATTATCTGAACACTTTCAGCTTCACAAACCCTTCGCTAGTCGGTTTAAGGCAAAGCATGCGAAATCACTATTTTGATTAATTTTTATAACAAATTGGTGTACATTATGAAAACCAAAAAATATGTTTTAGTTAAATTGAAGGTTTTCGAAGGAGTAGAATACAAATAAAAAAATAAATTACTCAATAAAAAATATAAATGCAAACTACTACAAAATTTTTTTTCAGTAGAAATGTATGAACACGTAAAGGAAACAACTTTTAAAAAATACAGTTTTATAGCTAAGATTATCTGTGACAGTTTCACTTGATTAACTTTTTTGCTCTTATAAAATTATTTACAAAATAAGTAAAAACCAGTTTTTTGCTTGAAATCGAACGTTTCTAGACTCCGTTTGTCAAGCGATTTTAATGCCTATTACCTACGACATAAGGTATACCAAGCATATACACATTTTGGCTTGTAGCTTCCTCTTAATAAAAGTAGTTTACTAAAGAATATGGGTGGCGAGTGTTGTTTTGTACATACAGCAGAACAGATGTTCTAGCACAACATAGCATGACACTTTGAATAAAAATTCTAAAATAGTGGATGTATGTATATGTGTGTTAATTCCTATTTAAATAGCTTTAAGACTTTTTATATAATTATCTTTATAGATGTTGAGAGTGGCAGAATGAGAATATTGTAATGTAGATGGATTAATAATCTGTCGTAGAATTAAAATAAAATAAAATAAATGACTAATCAATGACCATACATTATACTGAAGCAACACAGAAAAATCAGGCTGAAGAATCCAGGAAGCCTTTCAGAAAGAAGAATCCATGGACTGTACGCAGAGAATTCAATGCACTCACAATATTGTTAACGTCATCAGGAGATCCGCTGACAGAGTACAGTGGAGAGTGATGACCCACGGTTGGCTCCAGACCCGTGAAGAAATCGTATCCTCGGATGTTCATCCAGTCAGCAGCCCTGCAATTCAATTTAGTAATTAAAGTAAGTAAACATAGCGGATTTCAAAATAGCCAGATGTATATAACGTTTAATATGACGACCTTTATTTCAGACCAGTCGCCGGTTCAAATCCTGGCTGAGAATAGTACAAATCAAATGTTTTATTTTAGGTTATTCCACGAATAAAATTCATAATTTATAGATACATGGAATAAATTACTTTATATCAGAGGTGGAGATTATTACAAAACCCAGAGAAAGGTATAACATAGCTGACAGGTATTTACGTATGAACCTACGTTACTAGAAAGCAGCTTAGACACAAATAAATATGCGATCCAACATCCCTTTTTAATTTAATTTTTTGTTATTTTTCTAGTTAGAAAATTTCGAAGGAAACCGTTCGCATGTTCTGAGTGGAGTTTAAATTCTAGTTTCACACCATGTGTGCAACTTCATGACGCAATTCAAGGGAAACCCTTCTCGCGTTCCTAGTGCAGCTACAATTTTCTATTATTACATTCATTTGAAAACATGACATTTGGTAACGCATTTTCCTTTTTTATCCTCATAATTCTTGTAAGGTGTATAAAACGAGGTAATAATAATATTTATTTATTTATTTTACGCCTATTAAGGCTTTTATATAAATATAAAACAGTATTTAAGAAATTATACTCGTAAATAGTGCAGAAAATTACTGTTTAAAACACATATAAATAAAAAATATTGTTGAATTTGATCCACACAGTATGTAGATGTAGATACAAAATATTTAAAAAAAAAACGATTTTTTTTTTCTTTCAGCCGACAAAATACTGTTAACGTGCAAAATGTAATACTGTCAATTTAAATAGCTGTATCAAAATATTCCTCTACTTGATGAAAAAAACATAAATAAGAAATATATAATACTAAAATAATAACTTTTATAACCGATGTGGTCGACATATTTGGGTCAGAGGGCTAAAATAGGCGATATTATTTTTAAATGTATTTAGGTGAAACATGCTATGGCGTCTTAAAGGAACGGCTACGCGGCCTTTTTCATACAAAACTTAAATTTGGATTTTAGTTCAAAATAGCTTGTTTCACCTGGGACTGTGGAACATTTATTGCAATAATATTACCCAAAGCATTTTAATATCCGATTTTTTTATACTGCCTTGCGGATCACAGCACCTTACAGACGAGATAGAGCAAGTACCACGTAATCCGTTGCCACGTGTGGCAGTGCGATCAGTGGCGATTTGTACATTTTTTACTCAAAATAAGATAAGGAATGGCGGGTTAAAATGCTTTGGAAACGCGCTGCGAGTCTGCAGTACGTTAGTTACACTCCGTGGTGTATTGTATTAAAAAATGACATACTTGGTGATTTCAGGGATTTCGTAACCCTTATCGATGAACTGCTTGGTCCTGGGCAGCGTAACAGAGAGCAACAGCCTGGGCTTCTTGGTGGTTTCTGCGTCGGCCTCGAACCCTTGACGCATCTCCTTGATCAGCTTGGCGTAATTGGCCTTGTCCTGCACCTTACCACCAAGCCCGAAGGCAGGCTTGCCCCAGTCCAGGTCGAGTCCGTCAAAGTTGTGCTCGTGCAAGAACTGGAAATATTAGAAATGTTTTTTACTTATGACCCGCCGTCACGCCATATGCGTGAGGTGTTCAAGAAGATTCAAGATACGCCTGTCCACCAACTTCGTGGCATGGCATCAGATCGGGAGAGGCTAGTTTGAGGAGACCCTTTAACCTCTCCAACTGGTTTGTCGACCTATGACCTTGCAACCTGTAGGAGGGATATGTTCATATGTCCGTCACTCCTGCATACACTGTTCCCTAGATTCCTTCCAACCCTCAGACCTTTACATTCCCAGAACTCCCTCTCCTTCCATTCCTTAAAAAAAACCGCCACACGGCATCCGTGTGTCGTGTTAATGTAAAAAAGTATTATCTAAATATTTAATGACCCGGTACAGTGTACGTCTCTCGTCTGGAGTCCCAAAGTACTTGAAATAATCCCTTGACTCTGATCGGACTCTGGGCGGTCTGTTTGATTGATTCCACTATCTTGACAAATGGATTGCAATCGAGCTCGGAAATGCTGTCTTTGTTCTACGATGGAAGATTCTCCGAGGGTCTAGCATCATTCATCCCCTCGGCACCGGTGCATAGTCGGGAAACAAGTCAAACGCGAGCCCAACATTTGAATACTCGTTCTTGAGTTCAACAGATCTTCAAGACCCATCTTCAACCCTCCTCGAAACCCTCCCAGAATTTTTTTTTTCTACACCTTCAATGAAGCCGTCTAAAATAATTTCACTTGGAGAATATATAATGGGTACGTTTAGTAGCATTTTAGATGTGTGTTTCTCTTTATTCTTTGCCATAAAACCACAGGAACAAATTGTAGAAAAGTGCTTACGTTAAATAAAGGTAGCAAAGAAAAATCTTTGTTCATACACACCTTGATTGCATTTTGAACGAATTCAGCTCGTCTCGAGCTTTCTGAAACGATGTGGGAGAATGTCGTTGAGCCTTCCGCTGTTCCTCCTAGCGCGAACATCGTCTTCAAGGCTGGATTCTTCGTCTTCAGTCCTGTGAATGTACTGAATCCCGCTGAAAGGACCAAACAGCGTTACGTTAAAAAACGGGTGTTTATCGAGCAAGAAGCCTTCGGCGGAAATCAATTTAGTATTTGTTGGGTTAGAAAGTCGCTAAATTTGTTTAAGTAGTGTTAAAGTGAGACAGCAATACATGTGTATTTATATAGAGTAGTGCGTTCTGGCTCAGCCTCTTTTATCCAGAACATCGTCTAAGCTATCATAAAACCACAAAATTTATAAGATAGGTGTTTACAAAGTAACCAACCTCATAATTACTATTATTTTCAGTTTTTTTAATGGATAAAAGGCTCAAGTTATGACTCACCATTGTCGATATCCTGCCAGGCGTCAGAGGGCAGGATCTGTCTCTCCTTGGTGAAGCTTCCGAAGGCGTAGTTGAGATGTGTGCATAGGTTGGGATCCAAGTCCTTACCGGTGTACTTGCCCGCCCCCGGCCGGTAGGCGGACCAGTTGGTAAAGTAACACACCACGCGCGGTTCCGATACCCCTGCAATACAATACCATGTTCAAACTAGCGGTTAGTGGTTGTTTATCAGTTGTGCAACATTTAACACACGTCTATGTTTAAAAGGTACAACGCCATAAACTTGTTTTTATTTTTAACCTTTTATTAGATGCAAACTAGTACAAAATGTACCAGGAGCACATCATTTCAGAGGTACGTGAATACTTAATAATTAATAATTTTTTCAAGACCTGAACAATTTTTTTTAATATCTACCAGGAAAACACGAATTAAAAGGTAAAGCCATAGCAAGCTTGTTTTATACGCCTGGTGTATATCACTCACGCAATACTCAGAACATTTACAGAAACATATTTAATGGTGTCAATTTTCAGACGTCATAAGGAAATTAGCGCACATCGTGAAACTTGAAGGTACTCGTGCATATGATGATCCTTCAGTTTTGAGATTTGTGCTTTCGACTTTGTGCTGTGAACTTTCACCAACAGCTTTGCGCTTTGGCTCTAAGCTTTGAGCTTTATGCTTTGAACTTTAAGCTTTGAGCTTCATCTTTGAGCTCTTAGATTTGATCTTTAAATTTTGATCTTTGAGATGGGATTTAAGCTTTTAGCATTGAGCTTTGAGTTTTGAGCTTGGTGGATAAATAACTTTGAGCTTTGGCTATGAGCATTGATTTTTTGTAATTACACGGACAAAAATGAGTAGATCTAATTTATTAAGAATCTCTTCAAATTAATGGATTTCCGTTAATTTCCACGCAATTCGAACATGTGTTAATAATACGTAAATAATAATTATAATATTTGGATGATTTGTCTAAAATTATTGGACGTTTTTGTGTAAAATTAGCTAAAGGGCGCTGTACAAATAAATAATATATTTCTACAATGATCTATCTTATTACTAACTATTATCAATTTATGGCTAACGTTTTAACGTTAGCCATAAATTGACGGCCTTTAGGCCTGCAATCCCGATTTTAACCGGAAATCTAATAATTTGAAGAGATTCTCAATAAATTAGCAAAATGCTCATTTTTCTCCATCTATAATCGGTAAATTAGTCAATATTTACATGTTTAATTTTTACTAACCTCGGTTGCATAATAAAACATTATTATGCAACCAAAACTCACTCAAGCAATCAATCCTCACTACTCTAAAATGCATATTGCAGAATCATATTTAGAATGCGTCTTTCTGAATTGTTTCTTTTGCATTTCTGTATGACTGTGGTTTATTTTTAAATTTCCTCCTTACAGATGTAAAATAATATGAGATATTCAAAGAGTACGTAATCGAACAGAGTTACGCAATTTTTATATCAAGATCATTTGACCATTTTAATACGACATGTGACCTGATGATGGACACTGCAAGGCAACCTGAAACGTTGGAGAGGAAGCGCAACACTGCATAGCACCCCGTAAATACGATAAATATCAATTATTTTAAAAATCTATTCTGTCGAACTCAGTCACGAATATGCCAAGAGGTTGAATTAAAATATAAACCCGTTTATCAATCATACAAGAGACGTAACTCTGTAGTTTTGGATATTGCAAATCATGTGTGCTTTGAGATTTTCACGGCCAAAAGTATTATAATGATTTGTTTTGGGGGTACTATGCCGTGTTACGCTACCTCCTTCTTTAGCCAACATTTCGAACAGCATTGCAGTGACCATAATCACATAATTCATCATCATTCATCTGCCCTGATGATGGACACTGTAATGCTGTCCGAAACGTTGACTAAAGGAGGTATAATACCCCAAAAACAAATCACTCTAATTGCAAATCATGTTTAAATAGCGTCTAATTTTATTTATTTGTTCATCTTTAAAACAATGATCAAGTCGGTACAAAACAACTGAAAACAATCTATGTTTATACATATGATAACCTTCCTTGCTTAATACTTAACCTGGACACGACTATTTATCAATCGTAGACACTAATAATAAATACAGCATCGTTTATAAATGTGGTAGGTTATTGCTATTTATCATTCTAGGTTATACAAAAATACATGCTCATCTGATTACAAAAGTACCTAATTAATATTTCTGTAGAAAATGTAGAATTGTAGATCGTGAACACTAGGTGTGTACTAGGTACCTATAGTTTTTCCAATTTGTGGCAATTACAAATGATAAAAAAATTATATCAAATTAGAATTAATTAACTAGAGAGGTCCCGAGTTGAAATTTCGGTAGTAAAATTATCGATTTGGGAGGCCGCCGACCAGGGAATTGATTGGGATTCATGAGGTGAGGATTGTCTACATTTGGAAAGACTGGTTGAGAGAGACATTTTTACCTCTCCATCACGACTCCCCCGACTCACGCCTTGCACTGCATTGGGAGGGACTGATTCACACGTCCCTCACTCCTGGCCACCCCGCATACACTTTTCTTTCCCAGATCTTCCTTTCCTTTAAAAACCCTCCCATCATCATCCCAGCATCCCCAAAGATGACATAGACCATGACGCACGTTATTTTTCTAGGGCCTCCTGTGTGGAGCTAATTTAAAAAGAAACGTAATGTTTTTATTTTCTGTGTCTTTTCCAGTTCATATTCTTTGAATGTTGTTTACAAATAAAGCAATCAGTTTTTAATGCAGCAGCACGGCTCATAACCGGGGTTTCAAAATACTCGCACATTTTAGAACACCTTTGTAACCTTCACTGGCTCAAGTGCCCTAAAAGAATCCAGTACAAACTGTGCTGGATGGTGTTTAAATCCATCAATGAAATGGCCCCACACTACATCTCTGAACTATGCGTCCCGGAAAACACTGGTCTGAGGCAGTCAACTCTTAGATCAGCAACATCATCAGCTGTAGGCAGACTGATAGAACCTAAGCGCAAGCCAAATACTAAGTTTGGTGATCGCGCTTTCGGAGTATCTGGGCCGAAGGCTTGGAATAAACTCCCTCCGGAACTAAGATCCATAACAAGTCCAACAGAATTCAGGTCGAAACTAAAAACTTACCTTTTTAAGCTGTAATACCCTTAAATTAAATATACCATTCCTAAGAGAAGGTCCAGTTATATTTAATTTTTCAATTAAGTCCTAAATCCTGTATCTAAATTTCGCCAATAAACAATTACATAATGTTAATTAAGTGTTAATCTCAAGTGACCTACCAGGTAAGTATTGTACTGTATATTTTCTCCATAAATAGTTAAGTAATAACATAGATCACTGTAGAAATGTATTATAAGTTTGTACAGCGTCCTTGAGGTGATTTTGTACAAAAATGGCGCTATACTTTCATTATGCTTCCGATTTTGTTGTCCGGGTTAAATCTTCCCCATAGGAAAAACTAAACCCTTCCACTCACTTTTCCACAAATGATCATCTAGTCAATCACCATTATGCAAGTGCATTATATAAGCAAAATAAATACAAATCAATACAAGAACAACCCGTCAACCCACCAGGGATCAAATGGGAAAATAATTCACCGACTCCAGATATTTTCATATCAGAGGTTCGGCTCGGTAGACCTTCTAACAGGGCCTATAAATCCTACTGATCCCTCAACATAAATATTTAAAAAATCTTTCGTTATCCTACATGTATTTAAAATGACCGACTTTTGCATCTATATATATAGATTTTTTGATAGATCTAATACGTCTAAATTTTTAATGAGAGAGCTAGGTATAATGCCAGTAGCCGAAATAACGAATGGTAATATTTTTATAGTCTGAGAATGCCAAATTCTTTTTATTTCATTTCCTAAATCTGTGTATTTTCTTATTTTTTCATTAGCAGATTTTTGAATATTACAGGAATTTGGAATAGCGACATCAATGATATAAGTTATTTTTTTTTTAATTTTGTCATGTAAAACTATATCGGGTCTATTATGACTAATCGTTCGGTCTGTTAGTATAGTTTTATAATAATATTTTTTTTTAAATTCGTTTTCTAAAAATGAATTTGGTTCGTATTCATAATATGGTACTATATTACGGCAGTCAATCAAGTTATGTTTAATTACCAAACTTTGGTGAATTATTTTTAAAACTTGATTGTGCCTAAATGTATACTCGGACGGTGCTAATATAGAACATCCCGATATAATATGTTCTATAGTTTCCTGAAAAGCCAAACATTTTCTATACAAATCATCAATTTGATTTGTATCTTTGATTATATGCTTCCTATAATTTTTAGTATTAATGACTCTATCCTGAATGGCAAGCATAAATCCTTCTATTTCTGCGCTCAACTCTCCAATACTCAACCATTTGTTTGACGAAGTTTGAAGTGTTTTGCGTTTAAAATTTTATTTGACCAGGAATCTAATAATTCCTGGTTGAGATTTATAAAAATGTTTGCATTCTCATCGTATAAATTTGAAGGTGTAATATTTCTATCTGCTTTGCAAATTATTTTGTGCATTTCTGAGCTATGAGCTTTCCTATGGAGTTCTTAGCATCTCTACCTGATTATGTTTCAAAGAAGTTATTTTGACTATACCTCTACCTCCTAAATTTTTAGGTAAATTAATTCGTTCTATAGCTGAATTTGGATGATGGCAATTAAACTTTGTTAGCGTAGTTCTAATTAATCTTTCTAAGTTATCTAAATCTGTATTAGACCATTTAATTATGCCAAATGAGTACGTTAATAGAGGTATTGCCCAAGTATTTATTGCTTTTAATAAATTTTTAGCAGAAAGATTGCATTTAAAAATTTTCCTGATCCTAATTTGAAATTTAATCCTAATATCATTTTTAATACTAGTATGGTCTAATCTATTTGATTGTGGGTATCCTAAATACTTATAAACCTCATCCCTTTTCATACTAGTAATTTGGAAATTTCTAAATATACTCTCGTCCCCATCTACAATTTTGCCTTTCTCTATATGGATTGTTCTACATTTATCTAAACCAAAAGTCATTTTGATATCATCTGAAAAGTTTTTAACTACCTCGATCATTTTCTCCAAATTTTGTTTAGAATTCGAAAATAATTTTATTTCATCCATATATAATAAATGCGAAATTGTACTACTCTCCCTTGTATTACACTTAACTTTTATTCCAAACTTGCTTTTAATTAACATTTTAGATAGAGGATTCAATGCTAAGCAAAACCAAAGAGGACTCAACGAGTCTCCTTGAGAAATTCCTCTTTTAATTGAGATGTCCGGTATTACTATTTTCTTACCTTTTAAATTGATAAGTAAATTGGTATTCCAATTATTATTATTATTATTATTAAAGTAAAGATTGTATTTAACCATTGTTTGTTATTAAAACTAGTTATATTACCTGTTGCGGGGGCTGTTTGGGCAGCTACGACAAAGAGGCTCGCCACCAATAACAATTTTGTTACACCGATCTGAAAGCAGAAAAAATAGAAATTCCTGAAAATTTACGTTCGTACGGTGAAAACAAAAAATTACGATCGTATGGTGGATACAAAAAATTACTCATTATTTTTTTTTGGTAAACTAATGTTTAAGACAAGATTTTTTATGCGTACGGTGAAAACAAAAAGTGTATCAATTTTCGTAGAATACCCACAGCAATTTATTATATTTTTTATTGTAGTACATATAACCAATAGTTAAACATTAAATTTTCCTTATTCCGATGGTGATAAAAAAGGGTCATGCCTTATTACACGTATTTTAAGTGTTAATTAATTCTAGGAAGAATGTGTACGAATATCAGGTTTGTCGTCACCCTATGTTGAATGCTATTTACTAATATATTATGTTCGTATCATTTGGTGACCGCATAACTCAACACAACAACAACTAAACAAACATTCAAAAAGTTATATAAAGTCATGAAAACTGATAAAACAAAAACTAGATAGTAATGCCAAATCACTCGTTTTGGGTATGAAAATTTGGTCGAGTCTAGACATATTTTAAGCTGCGTTTACATCAAAGTCTTCCACTAAGTTTTCACAAGTTGCGGCAATTTGTTGCTTTTTCTACAAGATCCAGCAACTTTTTCTGTCTTCCACTTGTGGAGAGACAAATCTTCCACTAAATTTTGGTTTCCCGCTGAGTGTCGGTAAAGATCAAAGAAAGTTGAAAACTAAAAGTGGAAGATTTGTTGATGCTTGTGACGTAACTGGCCACTTCCATAGATTTGATGCGTTTTTGGGAGACCCGAAAAATAAAAACTTTGCTAATTATTTTAACCATTAAAACTACATATAAAGGTATTAAGTTAGAAGGTTAAATGTTATGTAATTCACATATTGAAAATTTGCTGCAAGTAATCGTAAATAATGATTCGTTTATTACGTTACTTAAATTATAAAATTAAAATTATATTATTTATTTTCATGTTTTATCAGTTCAGTTGGTTCACGCGGGTTAAAAATTTCTATCAATATGTAAAGGAACAGCAAGTCTGTGGCATTTAAGTAAAGAGGTACATATCACGGTTCCACAAAAACTCCTCAAAATGTCAATTCAACACACCTATAAAAAGTGCTATAAAGTTATAAAAAGTGATGAAACATAAACTATGTTAATTAGTTATATATGTAACCTATTTAACCCCGTTTTTGTTCACTTTTCAAAAATTTTTCATTTCATACATATGTAACCTATTTAACTTAGTTTTTGTTTCATCACTTTTCATAACATTATAGCACTTTTTATGTGTAATATTATTTTTAAGCCGTAATGCGGCAGTATAAGTAGTGAGATTTTTAAACCGCCCGACCCACATGAAATAGGAACGAATTACAATCGTAGTGAGACGGAGGATGGCAGATAACAATCTGGTTGATTTGACAAACATAGATCGGTCGCACAATGTAAATGTAAAAAGCAGTAATACCCATTTGCAGCACTATCAAAGTAATATTTTAAATTGAAATATCGGTTTACCAAAGCAAATAAGGAACGCATAATCGAATTAGCCGGATTTCAATGCAATTCAAAACAAACCATGACATTACGAATTTCATCTGAAGAAAAATGAAGTTAGCAACAAAACGCGAAATTCGAAAATGACCTATTTTCAGATTTGAAACAATGTGGTGACAGTCTAAAAAAATCAGCAAGCAACATACGGCCCTCTTTCTTCCTCGTATAGCTATACCAACGCTGCATCGGCGTATTAGGGAATTTTATAAGTAATACTGAAGGAGTTTACGCCAGTTTACGGTTAGAAAATGAAGTGCATAATAAATGTTTACCTATACGATAATTTACCTAAACTTTGTGTCACATCTGCCCTGATGATGGACACTGAAATGCTGTCCGAAACGTTGGCTAAAGAAGGAGGTAGCGTAACACGGCATAATACCTTAAAAATTAATCAATATAATACTTTTGGCCCTGAAAATCTCAAATCTGGTTTATTTTATATTATCATATTTCACGTGACACATAAAATTTTACTAGGGGAACTTTGCCGTTGATTATAAAGTAATCATTTTCACATTAAGATTAGTTGTTGACATTAAAAACACTTTAAGTACCTACTTATATATAACATTGATATAAATATCATAAGGTTGACCTTTCAACGAAGAAAAAAGACACCAACATTGCAGAAAAGTATGCAGACGTAATCACCCGGAGTAGATCTTTTATTGCGAGATTATAGCTCTCAGGTATTTTTTTAAACCGCATTTGGTTCTGGGATAGATACAAAAATTAATTTGTTTCTTCGCTAACTCTACAACAAAATCCCACTCTCCTTCAAAAACCACATCAACATATTAAAATATTTAAAATTCAAATAAACAGCTGGACAATACCTAAAATAAACAAACTTTGGACAAACTGTATAATTCAAATGATGAATTAAACAGTTTGTCCAAAGTGATGAAGTGTCACCATCTCTAAGGGTGCATATAAGCAGGACAAAATTTCCCGAGCAACGAATTGGGGCTGATTAACAAAGCAACCGCGAGCTGCGTTTCGCCCTTTCCCATTCGCGTTTCGTTCCTGTCCCATTCGCGGCTCGACTGGCGGAAATTTTGTCCTGTTTATACGTAGCATAAGACAATTCTGTTCAATTGACAATACCCATAGTAGGAACAGCTTACACTGGTGGGATAAAAGGGTATTATCCAAAATAACCACCATCTTGAACCGGAACCGGAACGTATCAAACAAATGTACAGACAGATAAAATGACAAGATTATTATTTTGCGTGATTCTAAAAATGGGTCAACTTACAAGTATTTTTGTAAAAACTTACCCAACTTACAAGTATATTTACAATCTATTAACACACATAATTAAATTTTAATATTTTTAAACGGGACGGTAGAGAGCAAACATGGAAGCACTTCGCAAGATGTAGTAATTTTGGCAATCAGGAACGGAATGAATCCGTTCTGGCTAGCTGGGCTAGGAGGCTAGTCAGGGTTCAGGAGACAACATATTTGTGGACGATACTGTTGGACAATCCGCCAATAGAAGGTACTGTATCATAAGGTAGCTGCAGTATTTGCTTCCCGTCTATGTTCTATACATAAATATATATAACTAGCCGAGCCTCGAATAAGTATATAAATCTTTCAACAAATCCAGATTTTCTAATACTTCATTATTTATATTTATACGAAATTCTCAGCAAAGGAGATCCCAAATAATAAAAGAGAAAAATAATAAAACTTTTAAAATGTGATTTATTAATCAGGCGAAGTGTCTCCTAGTGAATTACTCACTAAAGTTGTTTACTAATGGCTTAATGAGCATGACAAACTTGACTAAGGTTCGTTTGATAATCAAATTTAATATGCATAAGTAATAATATTTCCAACAACCCGACCCAAGCAGGTTCTCATTGCCGTTGGCAGTCGATACGACCGGCTAGTGTTGTGCTGGCCTGTTTGGCCGTTGAACCAAGACCCCATCCACTTATACAAAACCACCTCAAACCTGGCCAGAACACTGATCCAAATCAGCCTCTTATTTCTAAAAGATTCTCCTTTTTCCTTATTGATTGAGCTTAATAAAGTCCTGTTTAACTTGACCATTTTGGATTTAATCTGATGTAATTTTTGGTGTTACGTTCCGGTTCCGGTTCAAGATGGTGGGTGTGTTGGATACTATACTTTTATAACGCCAGAATTAAGATGACCGTGGTAACTACGACCTGAAACGTTTGAAAAAATAATTGTCATTGAGGTGGTTATATTTCTTCGGACAAATCGTAAAATTCCTTATCCGAATTTCCACCAATTTATAACATATTTCTCTTGAGTACTTTAACATTTTTAAGGTCCTAAAAAACATTTGTTGTTTTTGAAGAGCTATACATTTGTGGAGCCGAAAGGGTAATTATAAGAAATTCCCTCATTAGAAAAAAAAGTAAATCATTAAAAAGTAATTTTGTTCAATTTTCAAATTATGTATGAAAAAAATCACAGTATATCTTTAAATGCACCTTAGGCATTTGTCGAGAGATTTTAGCTATTTGAATAATTTTCTCTAACATTCGTATTTACATATATCCCTTTAAAACCATCTTCTTCTTGTTTGTGAACGCCTACTAAGTTGTTAGGTATTTAAGTACCTAGTCACAAAGGTTTTGAATAATTTATAATGAGTAAATTCGAAATATTAGGATTTTCATGAAATCTGTTGATTCTTTCGTTAAAGGCCTGAAAATCCCGCTTTTAACCGGAATACCAATAAATTGAAGAGATTATTAATACATTAGTATTGATAATAATTCTCCTTGTATAACATCGCCATGGATTCTGTGTTTTGGCCTAGGTTGACGTGGTTCTGTCTGATAACTTCTTCCTCGTGCATTCTGTATTCCGTACAGTTTTAATGCTAGCCACGTCGAGTCATGGACAGCAGGGGAAGACAGATTTGCGGAAATTTCCGTTTTAAAAATGACCTTAAGATGCACATCGTATTAATTGTTTGCAGGTGACATTTTAATAAGCGAGCATAACTGTGACGCTGTTAAGATGGCATTTGCGCATACATTTTAAAACTAAAATAGTACAGGGTTTGGAGACCAAAAAAACTGTTTGAAAAGCTATTTATTAGAAGATGTATGTAACTAGAACGACTACTGTGCAGTTTTCGTAGCTAGGACGGGATTTAACTGATCACCATAGAGCAAGGGTTCCAAAAATTTTCAGTTTTTCAATTTTAGATTGTAGAATATGGTTACATTTCTACAAAAATAAAATTATTTTATTTTTTCTTGTCAAACTAGTCTGTGCATGATATCTAATTGAATAAACTCAAATTTTCTTTGTATTCAAGTGTAATTTTCAAAATTGAAATCAGTTGTTTAAAGAATTCAGACAAGCGTTAAAATATGTCCCTACGTATAACATCATTTCTTAACAAAAAAATAATTTAATTGTCGTTTTCAAAATTATTTAAATTTCATTAAAAATAATATACAGTATACTTGCGGCACTTTCCAGAGTGGAAGATACTCTCAGTATTGCCCTGGTCTAAGACCACCATTCAGAACTGAAATTTTACTTGAAATGGCTTTAGCAGTGTTCAGTGACCAACCATGTACTTCCCCACCATGCTCTTCTCACCTAATTCCCCTCCTCACTACATTTAGCCTCTCGAAAAACTTCTTAATAAGTCAGACTGTTTTCTTCATAAATAAATTACGATTTCGTCGAAATGGTGTCAGTAATATTATTCAATCCAATTAATAACTTTGAATGTACATTTCAAACTTTGCAGCAAAGGCGAGTAGTAGCTAACTTAACATTTATACACAGAATTTTAAACAATAACATCGACTGTACCGAACTTCTGTCCCTTATTAACTTTAACATACCTTTGAGACGTACACGACATACAGTGCTATTCCACACGCTTAATTATAAAACAAATACAGCATATAATACGCCAATTAACCAAGCTCTTCATACTCTAAATGATATTTGTTTAAACTCTAACATCGACATTTTTTCGGATTCACTGCCCAAATTCAAACGTGGCATCATGTCAATAATAAAACTGTTCAATGCGCATACGTATATACACACACGCTGACACATACTTACACACATACCTATATACTACACACGTCACGTGGTAATTATGAAATAATTATACCACTTAGCAGACATTACAAGCAAACATATCATAGGTACCCAACATGAAATCTCTAATTCCTGTATACTGTTTCATAACTGTACTGTTTGTTTATATAATATCAAAAAATATCAAATGTTTTGTTGTTTAACATTAATTTATAATAACTTATAAGAGTAATAATAACCCAACTCGTTTTTAGCTTACGATGATAGATGGGTCGTGATGATTAAAACTGGTCAGAGAATTATTTACTGTATAATCCAAGTAATCAAAAGAAATATCAAATGCATTACATTAACTTCAGCGTTCTGCTATAATTCAAATGGTACAAGGAAGTGGAGTGAGATTACAGTGGTTTTTAATCGACCAACAAGTTAGTCACTTTCTGACCTCACAATGGATTTAAAAGGAAAGAATTTAATCAAATAAAGTAGTTTCTTGTTATGTGTGTTTACAGTTAAATTAATATTTGAAAACCAAATAATAGTTCCAGACGAAAATGATGGTACGAGCTGAAATAGTTGTTATAGCGTTGACGCCGTTGACCCAGAAATTCCAGTCAGAAAAGCTGACTACAGTAATATATGACTCATTTATAAATTCACTGTTTTAATTTTTTTCATAAAACAGATGTCTTCAAAGTGATTTTGACTTAAGTAGATAAAATCAAACGGGAGCAACGGTTAGTACGGGTATTACCTACATACAAAACATACTAAGTACTAAGAGCTAACAGGTAAAATGAAAACGACATTAAATGTAAAAAAATTCTTGATTAAGAGGAAGCTACAAGCCAACAATGTGTATATTCTTGGTATACCTTATATTGTAGGTAATAGGCATTAAAATCGCTTGACAAACGGAGTCCAGAAACGTTCGATTTCAAGCACAAAACTGCTTTTTATTTATTTTGTAAATAATTTTATAAGAAAACAAAAAAGTTAATCAAGTCAAACTGTCACAAATAATCTTAGCTATAATACTGTATTTTTAAGTTGTTTCCTTTACGCGTTCATAGATTTCTATTGAAAAAACATTTTTTTAGTAGTTTACATTTATATTTTTATTGAGTAATTTATTATTTTATTTGTATTCTACTCAAGCGAAACGATAAAAGCGAAATCTTCAATTTACCTAAAGCAAATTTTATGGTATTCATAATGTACACCAATTCGTTATAAAGATTAATGTTGATTAACCAATTTATCATTTATTATTATTATTCATTAGTTTTTTATCATTTTCACTATGTCATTTAATGTAATGAAATATTATATTTATAAAATAATATGAAAACATTAATTTATGTATTAAATGCGTCTCTCTCGACACAGACGTGAGACAGACATCGAAAAAAAACCTGTAAAAAAACTTTATATTGATAATAAAAAATAATCAAAACAGTGATTTAGCATTAAGCTTCGCCTTAAAAAGCTTCCAAAAATAATTTAGAAAGAAGTCACAGATTTATAAATGTCATTGCATAGTCAAACAAAATATTTTCGAATATGGGTCTGTCTGTGATTTAACTCCGTTTCTGAACTAAGTTTTTTTTTGTTTTGATTTTCAAAATTAGAAATGATTGTGTCAAGATTTAAAAAAATATATATTTTTTCCATTTCCAAAATTGGGACCTGATTATTTACGTCATGTTTGTCAATTTCATATTTCAAATTCAGAATTAACATCATTAACTTCAACCATTTTTTCCAGTATGGCCGAGTGGTTAGAGACGTTGTCTCGGTAAGACAGATATCATGGGTTAGATTCCCAATTGAGATCATTACCTTTTTTATTTTTCTGTGTCTTGTTCTGTTACATATTTCGTTTTTTCTCTTTTTCAATGATGTATTACATTTGTGGGTATAACCTTCAGAAGTTATTCCAGTAAAATTGAGATTTTTTTGATATTTTGTCGAAGTTCTATGTTTTATTAGTGGTTTCGTTCAATTGAATAGTAGAATATAAAGTGGAGAATATTAAGTTCTTAAAGATGATTTTCTCAAAGTATAGGTAGGCCATACGAACAACTCGTTTATAATTTTATTGTATAACATTAATGAAAAATATTGTATTATAAAACATATATTTATGTATTTTTATTGTAAAATATTATCTTAAATTGGTATTTACTAATTACCATCACTATATATCGATCGATGTATTATATTTAGATGAGACATGAAGCGAAAAAAATGGTTCCGCTTTTTGACCTCCAACTCTCCCAACGATCTCAATAAAACTACCGATTCTGGTCTGGGCGCACCGCTTATCGCGCTTTAATAGTGGAACAAGTTTAGACGAGATATTACTACGCTGTAGCACCACTATTTATATCTCTATATAACATTCTTCATTGCTTAAGTAATTTATAATACGGTGTATTTAAATAATATTTTAAGCATGCTATTTGCTTAAGACGATGCACTACGTCGTGTGATATTTTAAATTGAGCTGCTATCAATAACAACCCTTACGTAGATGGCGATAAGGTTTAAATTCCCGCTTAACACCATCCGCCTGTTTTGATTTATGCAAGAAAAAAACATGGCCAAAAAGTGCCTTTTATTATATTTTGTGGATGTTCAGGCATAAATATTCAATTTTTTTTCGATCATTTTATAAATAACTTAATTTGCCACATTATACAATAAAATCAAAACCGAAAATGGGTTCGTAAGTAGGAGATTTTGAACTTTAAAGCAGTTTTCATAGGCGTATACACTATTTTTTTCTGGGCTTATAAAAAGACTTACTTATATAAAAAATACTCGATCATTTCAAAGGTCAAGATGTATTCTACTCGCAGTATTTAATAAAAGCATCTGAAACATTTCTAGGCGACCAAATTTTCAAACCAAAAACACATGATTTTGCATTACTACGTATGGCATTGCCTTAACTTTAAATGTCATCCCTTAGGAATAGTGAGAATCTTAAAACGGCTCTCTTACAAAAAAATGTTTTCAAAACGACTAAAACAAACACATTGGGTCGGGGCCACATTTTTTTTTTGTTTTCCCATCGATCACGGAAAACATAAAAATTGGTCCCAAATTGGTAAACGCGTCCCAATTTTTTGTTAAAATGTATTTTTATTAATATTAATATATGTCTGTGTATGTAATTATCTTTAGTTAATATAATAAGCCCTGATGAAGCTTGAGATAAGCGAAATCCGGTTGGCTGTCATTATTAATTCAAATAAAAAATGGTGTATTACAAAGTGTGTTTTTCAATTAATATATATGTCACATCAAAAAAATTTTGGTTCCTTCGAAAAAAAAATTTTTTTTTGGCTGTTTAGAAGAAAAGACGCAACTTTTATATTTTTACTCTTTTTTAAATGTTAAATACTAAACATTAAGTCCCTAGCATAATATAAAGGAATTACTATAATAATTAACTTATAGTATATTATTAACAACATTATTAATGTTTTCATTAATATCTTACTGGAAATAAATAATACATATATTATTGAGATAACTGTTCTGTGCGCATAAACTGGTTTTACCAGATGACTTTGCCGGATATTCCACACATTTGTTGTGTTTTATTTCTATTGAGATATTAAAAAACAGCTTTTGTTGTTTTTGAGTTTCGCTGCTTATTGCGGAAACGTTTTTAAAAACGCTGAAAACGTTTGCGTTTAACTTATAGTCCATTCAATGAACGCATGGAACACATGAATGAATAGTACTTACTGCAGGGAGTACTATTAACCTGCAAAAATTCAGATTTCCCCTAATTTGTTCCAGTTACAATTTTTTTGTCTAGATTAACTGTGATATTAAAATGGATCCAGTATTTAAAGACAGGAAAGTGATTTACATTTTAAGACATTCATGTACAAATATGTATTGGATGAAGGCATTGTTATCGCCTGAACTTGTGTAGGTACCTTTCAAAACCAATTTTATAGTTTGCTTATATTTGTGTATTAGAATACAATAAATATTCAATTTGTATAATTTCGCAGGTGTCGACAATTACCTAAAAAGATAGAGAATTATCTTACCTGTGACTGCATTATGGAATCCTTCGCAGTTGTCCTCGATCACAAACTGGCTCCAACTAAAAAGTAATATCAATGAAACCACACCGTAATAATCACTAACTTAAGAATTTATCAAAACTTAATGCAAAAAATCTCTCATATGGATTATTCTCTTTAAAAAATTGTAATTGAAAGCTTACAAAGTACCTAAATTGGAGTAAATTTATTCATTTTAAAATGTAAATTAAAAAATTCAAAAATCGAATCAGAAATAATTTTAATAAAATGAAATGACCTGGGTCTAATAGGTTTAATGAAAAGAGTTTAGCAAAACTCGAAAAAAAAGCTTACAAAGCTAATTGGAATTAGCTCTGTCAGCTTTTTTAAACTGCAATTAAAAGCTTACAAAATAAATTTCGAGTGAATTGTTCGCTTTTTAAAACTGTGATTAAAAGTTTACCAAGTAATTTAGTGTGAATTGTTCGCTTTTTAAAACTGCGATTAAAAGTTTACCAAGTAATTTAGTGTGAATTGTTCGCTTTTGAAAACTGTGATTAAAAGTTTACCAAGTAATTTAGTGTGAATTGTTCGCTTTTTAAAACTGTGATTAAAAGTTTACCAAGTAATTTAGTGTGAATTGTTCGCTTTTTAAAACTGCGATTAAAAGTTTACCAAGTAATTTAGTGTGAATTGTTCGCTTTTGAAAACTGTGATTAAAAGTTTACCAAGTAATTTAGTGTGAATTGTTCGCTTTTTAAAACTGTGATTAAAAGTTTACCAAGTAATTTAGTGTGAATTGTTCGCTTTTTAAAACTGCGATTAAAAGTTTACCAAGTAATTTAGTGTGAATTGTTCGCTTTTGAAAACTGTGATTAAAAGTTTACCAAGTAATTTAGTGTGAATTGTTCGCTTTTTAAAGCAGTAATTTCAAGTGTCCAATTTCCAAGTGCCAAGCGTCAATTTAGAATGATTTGTTAAACTAACTAAAAAAGCTAACAAAGAAATTTCGAATGAATTGTTCTCTTTTTAAAACTGTAAAAATAGCGCATCACGTAGGTACCTCTATTTTCACAATATAATAATTCAGAATAGATTGTTCTCTTTTTAAAAAGGTTACCAACTTTAGTACCAAATTTAGATTGAAAATTGTTCTTTTTTTAAACTGGAGATAACAGAAATATTATAGACATTCTAGGAATTATTGGTTCACAACAGATTTTTCTCTTTTTAAAACAGTAAATATAAAATCCTTACCTTGTTTTTAGAAGATAATTTAAATGTATATTTCAAATCCGCGCGTTGAGAAGCGGCAAGCTTCGCGAACTAAATAACACTGAAAAGGCGATATGTATAAAATTTATATCTGCCAATAATATGTGGCGACCGGTTCAAGATACCTAATAACATGTAGTTAGTTATCTTATATGGAACGTTGACCGTGAATGTGTGTGATATCGAGGAGTCAGGCTTGTAAATAATAACATTGCATTGAAGGCATTAAATATAACTACGTTATATACTGTGTGACTATGTATGTGATTAATTGATTGGGTGTTTGAGGGAAAACCAGGTTTTGTCTTACGTACAGAAGTCGTGCATATCTAGCATCAAAACAAGTTGCCTCAAAAGTTGATAGAGGAAGTCTGGGACATTGATGGCAGATTTAACGATTTTTCGGTTACTTCTATTAATTTGTGATTTTATTTTGTTTTTATAATATTTATACCCTAGGCATTGAAAAATAGTAAATAAGATTACTACAATCATGTACAATTTTCTTTCCATCACTCTTACTTACCTAGAACTTTAGAACGGGAGTCTTCGTATTGTGTTCAATTCCGACAGAAACACAGAAATACGGGGTATCCGGGGGTAAATTGCACTAACTTCAGGGGGTGATTCTTCATAATTTTAGAAGCAGAAAAGATAATTACTTTTTTACGAAATTCCAACGCTTTAAGGTGGTTTTTAGGTAGGAAAAGTTGAATTGTTTGTATTGGAATAAATAAATAGATACATATTCTACTATCAAAAAATATTTTAGTATGGGAAAAAATGTTAGAATTTCAAAATAAGGGTTGAATTTTTTTTTTTACTTCTACCATCATGTAGAAGCACCTCCCATGTTGTACACATTACCTCCAGACACCCTGTATATCTCGCCATAGAAGTTTTGCATAGTTGCTTTAATTTTATTAAATCCTTATTATTTCCTAAAATACATATGATAGATAAAATTATATTAAATCAGATTACATTACATTAAATAATATTAAACTACACAAAATTACTATAAATTACGTTAAATTATATTTCACAACATTGAATTACAAAGAGTTACCCAAAAATTACATTAAAAATACATGATCGAATTAAATTATATTATATTGCATTATAATATTTTGAATTGCGTTAAATTACGTCGGTTACAATTAATTACATTGAATAATTAAAATATTAAAATATTTTTAAATATAATAAATTAGATAAAATAACCATAAATTACCTCGAATTATGTATAATTATGATAAATTACATTATTCCATCAAATTACATTAAATGACAACGAACCAAATTAAATTGTGCAAAATTAAGTTAAAATACTTTAAATTAAATTTATTTTAAATTCAATTACAAAATATTATATTATTGCAGAATTCCAGTTTCCCGTTTCTTCCATACAACCTAAGAGTAGAGTTATGGTTGATAATGAAGGGTTATGAAATTGTGGCATTTTCAGCATGATTAACTAAATTAAATTTTAATTTGTAAAAATATATAAATATGAATATTTTTAAGTGAAATAAAACAACTTCAAATTATTCTATGGGTTTTGTGAATATCTACCGCAATGGCAGCAATGGCGTTGGTATCATTTACAATTAATTTGTTGGCATATTTCTCACCTACCCGTTTCTCTTACAGCAAATATTATGTACTTCATATGATTGGTTAAATGTAGACTAAGTCTATTTGTACCGCTCTACTCCAAACAGGAAGATGTGATTTCAGCAGAATGGCGCTATGCAGTAAACATAAACAATCAATATCTCTTTAAAGCTATTTTTATTACATGTGAATTCCATGTTTTATTATCAGTTGTTGGAACTGGAAAAGAGTTTTATCCAAGGGAATACCCATTGAATTAATAACACGCCTGTTTAATTCTGTGCATACATTACTTTGCTTGCATAATGAAGGCGACATTTGCCTCTGGAACCCTAAAATATTATTTTTCAAATCTTGTATTAGCGGTCAATGGCAGCGGGTGCATGGCTTTGCCATGGGTCATGTCATAATGAGTGTTTTTGATGGAGTCAACCATCTGGGTGTGGGCGTTTCAAGCCCTTTTAGGGATCAGTCAGACTCTAAAACCTCTAACCTGTCATTAAATACTTCTTTTAATGAGGATGCAAGGTTTTTGATACATTCTTAAAATGTTGTTTTAAATTTTGAATATCTTAACTGAAATATTTTCCATCACCTCTTTTCTAAAATATTATATTTATGTTTACACTTAAGTTTCAATGTCACGGTGAAATAGATAACTTTCCAATATCGGATCGATAGGCGTAACTACCGATTATTTTATACCGAAGCACGGTCTCACCGTTGATATCCAGACCGATGTTGATAACGCAATAAATCAGAATTCAATATACGCCGGCAACACTGACACTGAATTGACATTCCTAAACGTCAGACGGCCACGTAAAAGTTAAAAATACTAATAAATCGACAATGTCTAAATATTAACGTTAATAAACATTTGAAGTCCGCATGTACTTTTTGACACAAGTTCACGAGGTCATAAGTCATAACTTATCACTAACAACTTTTGTTTCTCGATGCAGGAACGGAATGAATTGATCGATTAGATGAACTAATTAAGTGTATGGATTTAAATATGTAGATTTCTTTCAATTCTAAGAGCTTCGTTACCTCAATAAGCCAGATATTTTGAATAGCGAACGACATTATCCAAAAAGTAGCGCATATTCAGGGCTGGCCCTGAGCCAACGCGGCGCCTGGTGCGAGTAAAATGTTGACGCCCCTTGTCAAAACCAGTCAAAGCCTTCATAGGTAGGTGATCACTGTAATCAATAATATTCGGATGATTTGTATTTTGTGTAGCGCTGTTTTTGTGAAAAATAAAAATGTGTTTAGTATTGATTTTGCTACTACGTAGCTAAAACGAAAACTTATTACTTATACTTACCACCAAAACACACTGTTCAGTGTTTACACGTGAACAGTAATTTTACATATTAAAATATTTTTTTAACTTCTTAGAAAGCTGTAAAGTCGTGTCTGAAATGTTGTTGCCGGAACACTAAAAGTAATTAGGTACTCATGTGTAGACATCTTCTGGAGTGATTTTGTTAAAAATTTGTCCTTATACTAATGAACAAGTTTTCCACATAAAATTCTATGAATTCAAAGTACATCAGAAATACCATGCAAAATTGTTGACTAAGTTAGTGAGTTTTCTAACTCATTGGCTACAAGTAGCGTTTTGTGTATACAAAATACCTAATTCCTCTCTGGATTTAGAGTGCAAATATTTTTTTTTTAAAATGTAAAATATATATTTTTTTGATAAGTTACGTCTTTTAGGAGTTAGGTTTAGTTAGGTACCCTCCAAAAACCCTTAAAGTTAGGTACCATCCAAAAACCCTTAAAGTTAGGTACCCTCCAAAAACCCTTAAAGTTAGGTACCCTCCAAAAACCCTTCAAATTGCTTAGTTTGAGCCCCGTCAACAGTCGTACACATTTTTTAATGTATTTAAAAAAAACAAAACTTAAAGACAGAATATTTTCTTCTAATATAGTTAGAGGAGAAAACAGGGGAACACAAAACTTCGATTTGGACTCTTTTATTTAGGTACTAGCGGAAGTCCCCGGCGTTGCCCAGGCTTTAATTTTTTTTACTCAGATGTAGACAGTGCCCTTCCTCTTGTTTCGAAGGTCATTTGTGCAAAATTTCATCAGTCTTGAGATAAAACTGTAGATATGTATAAAAATCAAATCCACCATGCCCGCCACAGTCACTCTTCTTTACATAAAGAGACTTGTGGATCCCCCGCAATGCTTTACTATTGCCAATATCTTTCTCGGGCGCCTCTGACTTCTGTTTACAGTAGTGAATGGTGCATTTATACATTCGAATGTATACATTTTAATGTATACCAAAATGTTACTTTAAAAAACTACATTACATCGCCTTTAATTCAACTCCGTATCTCTTTAATGTGCATAGATTTTGCATTAAGCATTCCTCGGGCGTCTCCAACATCGTCTACCATTTAAAAATCTCTAAACACTCCTGGCACTAATAACAACAAACTTTTAAACTTTCACCGATGTCAGTCGACTACTTTTGTTCAGGCTGAATTTTTATAAATATTAATAACGTTCCCGAACATTCCACAATATTCCAGAATGTTCAAGGATGTTCTGGAATTTTGTGGATGCCCCCGAATATTCTACAAATTTGTAGAGGGTGTACTTATATCTTCACGCACGCCCTTCAGATAAAAGCGGGAAACTTCTTCATGGATGGGGGATAGAGGGCTACCGCACCATATAACTCCCTTGATCGTATCGGGACTCGTTGCTGAGTTTTAGCGGTACGCACATTGTACACTTACTTTTATAATGTATATTGATAATGTGTTTTGGTATATTGTTTTGTACAATACCTATTACTGCGTTTCCTCTAATTAACCATCTAATCAGTGAAGCAATGACTTGCACAGCAGTCGATTGAATATCACATTTGAATACAAAAATAATCTTTATTAATTCATTCTGTAGTGGGAAAGAGAGTGCATAGATTTTTAAATCTTTTTTCCACCCTCCGTAAAACCATCAGTAATGTGAATGTTCCAATTCGTTGTTTTGTAACCTTAGAATAAATGGTTCCATGATGCACAGTGACAATTCAACATACCTTTAAAAAGTGATATAAAGTTCATTAAAAGCGATTAAAAAAAAACTAACCTATGTAACTTATTTAACCTAGTTTTTGTTCACTTTTCATGACTTTAAATCACTTTTTAAAGGTGTGTTGAATTGTCATTTTGATGAGTTATTCGGTCACTAGAATAAATGAATCAAATAAAATAATAATAAAAACACAGATTAGAAAATTTAAATTTTATTAAAAATATTCGACAATGACATTCAAAATTTTACATCACAGGAATAAATTACAATTTTCTTAAGCAGAAATGTCAAAAAGAGGACAAGAAATTAGTATAATAAACGAAGATATAATTTACGGTGAAAATGAATTTTCTAAAAATGAACAATTTTAAAAATAACCTGAATTAATTACACAAAACAAGATTAAATCAAAGGATATAAAAATAAATAAAAAATTAAGGGGTCGCAAGTAGATTTCATTTTACAAAAAAATATTTTAAAAATCGAAGGTTAAAATATTTGTGAAAGGGTCAAAACGTCAAAACAAACTAAAAGAACATTATACATATTGCTATTTTGCTATTTTACCCATAGTAGTCATTTTTTCAACAAATCAAATATGAGATTAAATAAAATTTCAAAATGCTAAAATCAAACTATAAAACGGACATGTAGCTAAATACTATCTAAGTCATGATTCATTAAAAGTAACCCTCGTAACATTAACTACATTTTGACATATACAAAATCTATAACGGTATTCAAAAGTTGTGTTTCGTAAAAAAAAACAAATATCTATTAAAAATACCACGGACAATGATTGTTAAATGAAAAAGTAACATTTGAGAATCTTTTAAGATTATGTAATAATAATCATATGCAGTCCAAGTAAGGCTATTGTATTCGATTTCATAATATTTAATATTGTTAAAACTCTGATAAAATTAAAGCAAGTATAAAAAAAGATAAGTACTTCAAAGTTATTTGTTAAAAAAACTTTTTCTTTACCAAACCCATACAGGTTTGACACCGGTAAAAGCCCAGAGATCCGGTTGGCCGGCATGAGGCTCCTTTGCAAAGTCGCTTTTGGTCCATTGGAATGGGGGGACGGAATATGGCTTTGGAGGATCAATTTGGATGTTTGTATTGACAACGTGCTCCAGAGCTTCTTCAAAATCTTTAGGCTCTTCTTCGTCACCTTCTGTTGATTCCTCAGACTCTGAAGACACGAAAGCTATGTTGGATTTACGGATTTTGTCAAGAAGGGCAGCAAGACCGAATTTTGCCTTCTTCCTGGTTGCTGGCGTGAGAAGGGACTCGAGGGATGCCTCAAGAGCTCTGGAATATGATGGTCCCGAAATGGCTTCGAAATCTTTGACTCCATCAGAAGTTCCTGAAAAAAATAGTTAAAATGTCAATATTTGATAAAGAAACATAAATTGTCTTCAAAATATAAAATAACCAACACCATTGGTCTAGGTGTAGTTTTCGTTAGCTGTGTTGGAAATCAACCAACCTTGCTAATGTAAAACAAGGCCCAGTTGTTTCGTAGAAATTCACGTGTAACACAGTCATCAAATAACCGTTCAGTGCCATTTTGATTTTTGACATTTGAAAGGTCGCGTTAAACACTTCCAATCAAATTGTAATAAGTTGAAAAGACAATGTTTCATTTTCATTTTAATTTCTGTGAAACAACCCGTCCTCAGGGTGCCTTCGTTAAGGTTAAACGCAACGCTCGTTGTATTCTACGTGTTCACAGATGGCGTTAATTAATTAATTTTGTTTAACTCTATGCACGCGGCCGTATCAACTGTTGTTACGGCAAAAAGTCCATACTCACACGCGGCCGTATCAACAGTTGATACGGAAACTTTGAATGCCGATATTCCAGCGGTCTTTTGACATAAATTTATTTCCCGCTCGCTTGAACATTTGTAGAACTATCACGATGCTGACATCTACAAGAATTTCTCGAAAATAAATTTGTGTTTCATTTAAAAACATCGATAATCAAGTGAGCCTCTTCGCGCCTTCGAGTGCCATAGTTTACAATTTTGTCAACGGATGGCGTTAGTTCAATTTTGTTATTATTTTGTGACATAAAATTTACGTGTCCAGTTTTAGAAAAAGTTTTCATAACAAAAAATGATAAGTGCTCATGGTGTTCCACTTGTGTCTATCAACGCAGTGGCCTAATTACACACACGCCGAGCGAATGGCGGGACCACATTCAAAAGATACGGTACGTCTTTGTATGAAATTTTATGTTTTTGTTTTTATAAACATCCAAGAGTGTTGACACACGAGGATTTGTTATCATATTGTGGAGAATAATCTGTTCTGTCTATATAGTCCAATAAATCATGCCAGAATGCTATAATTTGACATTTAATTGCGTGCATAGGTATTTGAAAATATGTACCGCGTACGGGTATAGATAAAACGGAGCAAATTAACGCGTTCAAAAGGTTAAATACGCTTTTGCAAGGTATTGCTTTACAACATTGAGACAAATCATTTGTTTGCGCCCGTATATACGCAATATGAATATGAATCAATAGTTTTGTTCGTTTAAAGACTTAATTCTTTCGAGAAAGGCACACAAATACAATATTTTACCGATGATTCAATCCAATATTGTATTTGTATGCCTTTCTTGATAGAATTGAGTTTTTATATGGACAAAACTATTTATTCATATTCATATTGCGTATATGAGGGCGCAAACAAATAATTTGTCTTAATACTGTAAAGCAATACCTTGCAAAAGCGTATTTAAACAAAATTAATTAATTAACGCCATCTGTGAACACGTAGAATACAACGAGCGTTGCGTTTAACCTTAAGGCTAAACGTAATGTATATTATAATCTACGCGTTCATAGATGGCGTTAATTTAATTATTTTATTAAAATACTCTTTTTGACAAACCTATTTATTCATATTCATCTGCTTATGTAAGGGCGCAAATAAATAATTTGTCTTAATTTTGTAAAGGATAACTTGCAAAAAGTGTATTGTTATAAAATACTTAAGTTAACGCTAACTATGACCTCGTGGACTATAACATACATTACGTTTATCCTTAAGTGTTTCTTTTTCAATCTACAATTAGAATAAATGAAAGATTATTGGACTTACCACTGAAGGCTTTGTTGTCGATAACACCCATGGGCACAAGACCACTGGTGTCTTCTCCAAGCCATCCATGGAGGTCTCCTCTTGCTCCAAGACCATGCCAAGATCCTTCATCTACCAGCCTGTCTTCAATTTCTTCAACACTATCAGACTCCAGATTCAGATGTTCAGCTGACGCACTTTCAGAGCCTTTGTCTTCGTCTGAATCACCCAATTTAGTAAGAGCAAGCTGTTCCAGGATTTCATTGACTTGTGAAGTGATGTCTTTTTGTTCTTGCAGTGTCAGAATTGAAGCGACACCATCCGAATCTTTTGATTCCACGTGGTTCTTGACTGTTTCCAAAGATTTGATGATCTCTTTCACTTCTTCTGAATCTGAAACGATATCTTCTGGTTCAACCTCTGGTTCATCTGGATTTGGTTTTGGTGTTGCTAGTTTATCATCACTGATGACTTCTCTTTCGTAGTGGTTACTGCGCATCAGAAGAAGAACAGTCTCAACGTCGACGGCTGTCTCAAATCCATTTTTGAATAAGATAGCTCTTGGTGATTTGAGTAGAGAGTACATGTCTCCATATTGAGATTCCATCTTTTTGATTCCAGAGATTTCTTTAATATCCTGAAACATGAAAACAGAACATGTAAATGGAATTAGAAAAAAGTAAGGTTAGGTTATGTTGGGTTTGGTTCGGTTGGATGGGGTTGGGTAAGACTAGGTTCGATGAGGTTGGGTCAAGTTAGTCTAGGGTAGTTAGAGTTCTTTAAGAAAGCTACCTGATAATGCGGGATTCCATAGTCGGCCCAATAGCCCTTGGCCCTGAGGACGTTGGTCTGGTCAGCAGCGTGAGTGTGTCCAGGCAGCTGTTCCACTTCCCAGAGAAGTCCCGGCCCTCCGCTGTGCCAGACCCTTCGTCTCAGCAACTTTCCGAGACTAGGATGCGCTCTGTAAAATAATATAGAATCATTAATATCAGTACTTGAAAACTAATACAAAAGGCGTATGGAGATTAGATGCTTTACGAAGCAAGAATACCTCCAACTATAATTGAAATAAACTTCTCAGGGTCTCTTAAATCAATGATTTATATATCTTTATACTTTATACTTTCCGAATAAACTATTCTATTGGTAAAAGTGGAGAGATGACATATTTTAATGCATTTCATAGCACTAATTTGTGAAAAATCACACAATGTTTGGTTTTGAAATGAGTATATGCTTAGTTCCTACCGGGATGTCATTTATCCAGTTCCTGCCTATCCTTAATCCTTACCTTGCTGGAAAGGTATTTGAAATTTGGAACAATGGCAAGAACATAGTGCAAATTCGAGGGCATTTATTTTGAAAACAGAAGAAGGATTGGGACCATAGGACTAGAGGTGAGTCATACTAGTTCGTCTTGATACTTGGAACAACTGGTACAAGTGAGAATAAATACTTATTTCAAATACCTCTTCCCTAGTATATCGCACTTATACTTAATTACCAGTGATGGTATGCCAAAAAGAATTTTTGTGTGGGGTATTGCTCACTCAGTGATTCCCCACAATTAATACGTGGGGGGGAGCTTTCCAAGGGAAAAATTCCCCACATTTTTTTTCGTGTCCTCTGGTGTATTTGTTTTGTGGATAATGCATATTTGGGTTAAAGGGGGATGCGAAAGACGTGCAAGACGCGCAATATTCGCAAGACGCGCAATACTCGCAAGACTCACAATACCCGCAAGACGCGTAATACTCGCAAGACTCACAATACTCGCAAGACTCGCAATACTCGCAAAACGCGCAATTATTGAGAACAGATACTAAGTACGAAAGTATCTTTGAGATATCTGTTCCAAACATCCGCTCTAGCAAGAGAAGCAAGCTGTTGGTGTTTTTCTTGTACTTAATCTCGTTGAAAAGTAAAAAAGAAGGAAATTGGCTATCTTGGAAGGGCATAATATTGTATAAGTACTCGTTACAGTGGTGAGTGATTGGTCAGCCTGTTTTCCCTCCTTCCATACACTGTTCATTCCTACAAATACTAGATATGCATCACCTAATTCCAGCAAACACCATTTCATTTTGTCTTGTTTAAATTATTTACAGTCCACTTTCATGTTATCTGAATCTGTAATCCGTAAGCACTTTCGGATGAAACACCAAGATCGACTGAAAAATACTACAGAAAGAAAATGCAATAGGTATGTGACAAAAGGAAGAAGCTTATCGCAGTTCACAATGTACTGTATTCAAAACCTTGGAGACAGATATTCCTAAAGTACGATCTCCGAACTCAGTAGTTACTATCTGTGCTTTAATTTTTCAACCGTCCACTTCCAAAGTTCCTCGCGTTGTTCACGATTCATACATAATGTGTAACATAAAAAAAAATTTAAAAAGTTTACACACCCCAAATCGCCGTCGATAGAAGAATGTATATATCTATACAGCGAGTTGTCAGGGCTGGTGTTAGTCTTGGTGAGTGCAGGGGCGGGGGCGGCCGTGGCATTCAGGGAGGTCAGTTTAGCCAAGTTCAGCACCGTCCATTGCATAAGGGCGGTCCCAGAGTTGACTCGGGAGATCAGGCGTGACCAGTGGAGTCCGTCAGCTGCTAGGCGGTTGGCTGCCATCACTCTGGGACCAATCAGGACCTTAAAGAAAAATAATTATTGAAGAATTTTTTGCAATAAGAGAACATGATTTTTTTTTTAATACCACATTGAATGAAGAGGCTAAAAAAACGAATAATTAATTAATAAATTAAAAAATAAATAAACAGTTTAATTTTAAGCCCTGTAGATGCTTGTACTAAGCGAAACCGGTCAGTTATAGAAAATTAAATAAATAATTTTTTTGGTTATAAACAAAGTAATTGTTTTATTTACGTCAATGTGTCGAACCACAAAGTAATTGCTTTCTACCAAAAACTTTATTAAGTCATTACTCGACTAAAAATTCTAGAAAAAACAGCAAATATATGATTTTTCTTCAACAGGTTTAAGTGACAGGTTTACTGTCACTTATTTTCGACACCTTCACAATTGTTCCAATTACTTTCCTACATATTCAAGCATTTTCAGAGATCATTTTCAGAGATGATGATAGGAAGTGAGTATATATAATCATTGCCACACAAGCGATAGCCACTCAAATACGTGGAGCACGGCTAATGCCCTTGAGCGATAGCTAGCCTTATTTGAGTAGCTGTGTATAATTTATTTTGAACTTCCCACAGTCAGCTAATATGTTTAATCGCTAGCTTGATTAAGCTTCTATCAAATACCAAAATATGTCAGTCAATAATTTTCCTCTCATGGAATATTCTATATAGGTAGGTAATATTTTGTGTCATGTAGTCTACGTGTAGATGTTATTTAAAATAGTAGTTTCTAAAAATTGAATTTTTTATTGTCTGTGACTATAGTCATTTCCGGTAGACCATAGACAACATACAGAACTAGTAATATTTAAGATTGCCCCAAATAATTACAAAGTAGGGCATTAAGTAACTGACATACAGTAATCAAGCGTTTATAAAATTAATGATTTTTTTTAAATTATATTGTTATGATGCAGGGCTAGACTCCTTTTGTTTTAATATTTTATTCATTAATTTATTCTGCATCATCACATTTATCCTCGCCGATTCTCTAACCTAGTTAGGAACTGGGCGATTGTCGCGGGTATTGGTTTTGGTAAAATTTCGAATCATAATTTAAAATTTAAAATCTGTACCGGGCGGAAACAGAAAAAAAACAAGAAAAAGACTTCCTTGCCTGCAGAGAAACCGAGGGTGGGCCTGATCTCTCGGCAGACGACAGTCACAGTTTTCCGGAGTGAAATTGTTTGGGAATGGTTTCCCTTTAATCGGAGTGGCGAAGTCTAATTTTATACGCGGAAATTGCATAATAAAATCGTATAAATGGTGTAAAATACGAAGTTCCATAGTGGAATTAGTTCCGTGGCTCGTTCGAATATTGTAACCACGCGGCATCATGAATCGCAAACGGAGTCAGACGTGTGATCTGCTTGAATCCGACCCATCCTTTATGGGATGAAGAAGCCAGTGGCTTAAAATATTGTGCCAGGTTCCCGGAAACCTAAGGATAGTATTCTTTCTCGCGGTTTGGCACTACGCCGACCGCATTTTCACCAGGGCCGTAGGGAGGCCTATTTTTCCTTACATAAAGGGAATCCTCGCCAGGATACACGGATGCGACCGCGGGCACCAGATTCCTCTTCCTCAGTCGCCAGATTACCAGTTTCCTGCCACGGACAGTCGCCAGGAGGCGGAACTGACTCTTCCTCTTGCTCCGTCTGGAGCCCCCTGGAGCTCAGCCTGATGAGGTGCTGCTCCAGCTCGAGTAGGATGTTACTTAATTAGCTAGATAGATAAAGCGTGGTCGGAACCTTGGGGGTAAGCTTATATCTAACTTTTATTATATTGTTTTCGTTATAACTCACACGGTAGAGTGTATAGACTTATATTGTATTCGAAATAATATACATTAATGTTACTCTAAACCTTCTTTCCTTGACTCTAAATTACACATTGTAACCTGACACATTTCTGGTTTCGAACCCAACCCCCTGAGAACCCTGGGATCACAAACATTCTTGTGGGTATCTAACCCTCAAGAATTGGCGCTTCCAGTACTGGATAAAGTTTGTGATTCCACATTCATTATTATAACCTAAAATGTCTGGTGAGTATTGTAGGCTGCACGTAGCAAGTAACCATAGCAACTACTCTACGTAGCAATATAAAACCTAAAAATATGGGATAAACAATGAAATATAAATGGATTCATTGGCTTTTAACCACAGTAGGCAATTTATAATATGTTTTTGTATTAATATTAGGAGGTATGATTTTTGGAGAGTGTGGCCGAAACCAAAAACAAACGCTTGGAAATGTCTATCGCTCAAGGCTTTTTTTAATTACTACGCTATCCAGGGGCATTTCTCTCAGACTTGGCCTTGAAACTCATTTGAAACCGCCACGCCCACCTCAAAATTCTTATAGAAAACGAATAATATGGCTAAAAGCTCAGATCTCATTGGTAAGAGTAGAAGGATTGGTTTGATCTCTCGCTCTCTACCATAATGACTCGTGTAACAGAAAAAGATGACGGAATTTTGCCGTTTGACAGTTTTCAAATCATTCCAACAGAATGAGTGGTTTATTTATACACGCGGGTTGTCATTTCGCGTCGAAAATATTGCGTGTTAAAGTTGTTCGTGATAAAAATACAATATAAGCCAGTATAGTGTTAGCGAGTTACAAACATATATTCAACCTACCTACGTAAGTTCAAGTTTAAAGTGAATTGACAGTTTTTAGGTTATTACGTAACATACTTTCATATGTCTTCCTCCACAACGTATAAATGTTATTTATTATATCGACCAACTTATTCGTGTTATTGATTAGTGTTATCCTGTATTGTCTAATTGTTTTGGTGAAATTAAAGTTTTGAAACATATGTAACAATGAGTTCAAAATAGGCAGAAAAATGTCGGAATTCATCGTCGTACTGTCGGACAATCATGTTTTGGAATTTTTCTTGTAATTTTGGGTTTCTTCTTCTCGGATTAACAAGTTTCATCTTAAGAAAATAAACTGTAAAAGTTCATTTTCTTAGTCAGATGAACCTTGCTCTCGGGAAACATTTCGACATTTTTCTGCTTCAAGGACATTTTTATTTTTATAATAGTTTTTTTGGGCTAGTGAATGAATAGAGTAGGCTGAGAGCAATTATTTTGTCTATGGTCGCATCTTTTTTAAATGGCCTTGAGTTTCCTCTACCTTGTCTACTGCTCTGCTCCGCACGGTAGGTACTGCTTGTATATCTGTGGTTAAGTACTGTATAATTCCGTTACATACAAAAAGCCCGAAGATATCGATCTAGAGAGTGGTATATTTATGACGCTATCACTCGACTGGATAAAGGTTCACCTCTTGATTTCGAAGATGATTGAAGCAAGATGGAAATGCCCAATGAATGGAGAAGAATAGCGAACTACCGAAGTCTGTGGAGAACACAGATCCTACCCTCCATCCTATTCTGATGACAATGAAATATAATCTTACATGATCGAACAGGTTAATTTTGGCCCATAGCTCCGGATTAAAGTTGTTGATGGAAGTCCCAGAGATGGTCATGTGGTGCTTGCTGCCAGCGTCACCGGAGATGGTGTAGTGCTCGTCCATGGAAGACACGGCGGCCGGGTAACCCGAGAAGCTGATGCTGGAGCCGTAGATCTTGGCGGAGGAGGGGATTAGGTTGTGGTGGTAGTTCAGCTTGTAGTGTTTCATGAGGCGGAGCATGGTCTTGTAGCTGGGAATAACAAAACGAATGAGTACATTAATTACCATCAAAATCATAACAAAATTTTCATATTTATTTTATAAGTTAACTAAGTCCAGAATTAAATTTATTTTATAAGTTAATAAGTTGAAGATTTCTAAAAACTCTATATAAAGCCCGAGTAACGCCGGGTACTTCAGCTGGTTGAGATATAAAGAAAAGCGTGAAGGCAAAACAATAAATACCTTCCAGCGGAGTTGTGTCCAACGATAACCTTCTCTCTCTTAGGTGTGACATCGTCCCCATCATCAGCCACGAGCCTTATGAAGGAAGCTGACAGACCGGGCAGGTCCTCGCCAGCCTGGGTCCTAGATGAGATGTTCAGCATCCTCTCAATGGTGGTGACATCGTTCATGGAGTTCAGCCAGATGAAGTCCACCAGAGGGATCTCAAGCTCGTTGCGGCTCTTCTTGACGGCGAAGTTCCAGCCTGTGGACAACCCGTCAACTTGGTGGTAGAAAAGATTTACCTAGAAAATAAAGATACAATACATATAATTATGTTATCTGGGTGTATTAACACACGTCGTTATGCTATGATTAAGATAGTTCAAAGAGCTCACAGGCGCACGGTTGAAAACCCAATGCAAATGTATCGGAAAACAGGAATTTATGCATACCTAAAATGTTATCATTTAAAAAGTTAAGGAGATTTATGTTTCTGTTCTCACACATCTGTACGATGACTTCATAGTGCTCATTTGTTACATGAAATCACCGTGCACGTGTTCTGTAATCTTTTAAGGCTGAATTATGCTTGCAACTGTGGGATTTGAGTAATTAATTAACCCTATTAACACGTGTAGACAGCGTTAGCCCAATAAATAGGAAAGTAACTGGTCCAACCAGCAGTTGTCCAACGACATTCGTACAGTTAGCGTTTCATTTGCAAATTCTTAACCAAGGCTCAAGGCAAGAAGAAGGCTGCAGTTTATAGTCAATGTCACTTATGTGAGTGTCCAGTGCAGCAAAGATATTAAAAGCATTTACTGAAGGAGCTAGTGGAAATATTAACATGGCACGGTCACCTCGGGAAACGTATACCTTTGATAGGAGTGGGAAGCACCAACAGCTGTAGGAAGTGTGAAGAGAATGAAAAAGCTGCGATGTATCTATAGTACCAACATCACAGCTTGGTAGGAAGAAGGCTCATGTACCTTAAAACCTATGTTGTGCTAATATGGAGACAAACAACCATTGACAACCGAAGTGAGATTTATTAAAGAGACTGGACTACTACCGTGATTAATTTTTGGGTTTTTATGCCATGTTGCGCTTCCTACTGTTTTGAACAGCGTTTGGTGTGCATCATCAGGCAGATGTATAGATTGTTATGAAGTGTGCGATTATGTATGCAGAAGTGATGCCATGTTGCAAGCGTTAATGCTCTTATGGTCAGTATTTCAGTATTAAGAAAATTAATGTGGTTTTTGGCGTTTAGTTTTGGTATAATAGTAAAGTATCGGATTCCAAGAACAAACTATTAAGATTAGCCTTGTCGTCACATAAACACACACTTACCACAATCTACAGATCTTTCTTGATGATGGACATGGTAACGCTCTCCGAAACGTTAGCTGAAGAAGGAGTACGCGCAACATGGCATAATAACCCAAAAATTAATCATGTTTATACTTTCGGCAGTGAAAATCTCAAGTCATATTAGACTCGACTATCTACAGAATAAGGTGGAACTTTAAAGAATGCATAATACACCGATGTCCTGATTTATGCAGATCTGATATATCTTGACGGAAACTATGCAGACCGTCGACATATTAACTGCATCAATAATAACGAAGCAATACAGTAACAAAACACATCTAACATGGTATTCAATAACTTTACCTGATGCCATAAAGCGTCTTCTTGATTCCTGATTCCTCTGCTTCTCACACCAGCCACGTTGTCTTCCAGCTGTTCCCGTATCTTCGCACAATCCGCAGCGTGATGGTTGCATCGAGATTCTGGAAACAAGAATTCACATAATCTAATCATCAACCGAGAATGGATGTTAGAAGTCAACTTGAATACCTACAATTATTCTCCCGCCTGCAATTGAAAGAATTCAAAATAAATTCTTATGTTTTCTGAGTTTTAAAATGGGAATCCAGCAATATTTTTGAACTACAACAATCTTTTAAATAATCTGAAAGGATTTTTACTGAATTGGAATTTAAATTGTGCATTTAGTAGTCCAGAATTGCTTGCATTGATAAGCTTTAAAATTCCACTACGTAATACTAGAAGTTGGAATTTATTTCAGTGTAGACATTCTGGGTCTGACTACCGGAATATTTATGTACTCCTCTTTGCCCAGAATACTAATGGAGGGAATTAATTATGCCGAATCAGTGGATATCTTCATGTTATCACAAAATAAATATAAAAGTTTGTTACTAGGGCAGTTCAGTTATAATAATACTTGGATGACTTGTATAGCGCCGTTTTTGTGCAAAAACACCTCAAGGGCGCTGTACAAACTTATAATACATTTCTACAGTGATCTATGTTATTACTTAACTATTTATGGAGAAAATATACAGTACAATACTTACCTGGTAGGTCACTTGAGATTAACACTTAATTATCATTATCTAATTGTTTATTGGCGAAATTTAGATACAGGATTTAGGACTTAATTGAAAAATTGAATATAACTTGACTTTCTCTTAGGGTTGGTATATTTAATTTAAGGGTACGACAGCTTAAAAAGGTAAGTTTTTAGTTTAGACCTGAATTCTGTTGGACTTGTTATGGATCTTAGTTCCGGAGGAAGTTTATTCCAAGCCTTCGGCCCAGATACTCCGAAAGCGCGATCACCAAACTTAGTATTTGGCTTGCGCATAGGTTCTATCTAGTTATATAATACATATAATATAATAAAGATACAAAATAATATAATAAATATATACATATAGTAAAGAAAGACAAAAAAAAAGTAAATTTTTATTATTTCTGTGTAAGCGTTCAAAGATGGTTTTAAAGGGAGATATGTAAATACGAATGTTAGAGGGAGCGCACTAATATTAAAAAAACTATAATAATTAAGCGAAAATGGTTAAAATATTTAATAAAACACGACTCGTTTAAAAAAGATAAAAAATCTCTCACAAATGCTTTAGTTGCATTTAAAGAGATACTGTAAATTTTTTCATGCCTATAACATATTAAATAACAGAACCAAACGTGTTTCGAATAATTTTCGGAGCTTACTTTGCGATTTTTTTCTATCGATCGATTTTCATATAGTTAACGTTTCGACATAACAAATGTACAGATATTATCTTCAAAAATAACACATTTTTTTGGAACTTTAAACTTAAAGAGTTAACGAGAAACTTCTTATAAATCGGTGGAAATTGAGTATGCTGGGGTATCATAAATAAATGAATATTGAATGAATGCATGTTTCGGCCAAATTTCGATTTTTGTTATGTAAATATCGCACTAGAGTCCCAACTGCTCCCAACTAATTGTATTGAGAATGAGACTACGGTATTCCCAATTGAGGTATGTTGTGAGGGGAAGTACCTGGCTATACAGAACTGGTCACCCATGGCTAGAGCCATTTCAAGCAAAGTTTCAATACTGAATGGTGGTCTAAGTACCAGAGATAGAATTTATTGTACAGGGTGCGGCGCAGGAATAACCCTATTTAAAAAAAAATAATAAAACAAAAAGCATGGGATATTTCATTTTTATTCTTTTTTCTTTACTCAGAGCCAAAATGAAGCACCCTGTATCATGTTCATCAAAACATTCATAAGCGTATAGTCTTCCTAATTGAAAACAAAGGCTAAAACAACAGTCCACAAACCTTGTCACTGTTATACTAATAACTAAGTTATCACTTATCAAGAGATAATAGACATGTTTATTATCTATACAAAATATATATTTAGTTCTACTAGGACAAAAATAGGACCTTGCATGATGAGGTTGTCTCTTACAGTGAAATTTAACGTTACATATTTACAAATTTGTCATATTGATTAGAGCATGCTGAGGAAAGAATTTTTTTAATTTTTGGAAAATCCCAAATAGTATAGAAGATATAAACCGCCAAAATGTTGGTATTTGCGACTGGCCGAAAGGCGTGTGACATCACGGTACATATTTATTTATTTATTTATTAACGGACAGTAAAATGAAAAATACAGGAGCACACAAAGGTACATGGAAGCAAAGACATAAGGCAGATATAATATAAGAAAATACAGTGACAAGACGAATCAAGTCAAGACTACGCCGTGGGTCAGGACCACAGGACACTTATAATAATATATATTATATCACATATGCAGCTGAACTGCAGCACTTCCATTCGAATTATGAATTGCGTATTGTGTGACGTCACGGGACACCATTGCATCCGTTTTACCTTGAAAGAATGTGAACTACGTAATTTTAAGAAATATCGAAAAATTAATTTGAGTGTCATTATTAATTCTCCACATATAATACACTTTAATTAAAATAAAATAAATTTGAGAAAATTTCATTAAAAAGTTTATATAAATTGATAATATATTATTACATACGACACATATTCAAAGATTCCATAAAACAAATAAAAACTAACAGAGAGCAGCTTCCTTCAAAGGTATGACGCTTGTAATTTGAATGATTTTGTTCAATGGTGGGTCGGAATTTCAAGGGTTCTCTCATCACTTGAGCGAAGAGATTTAAAGAGTTAGTGAAGGCTTACCTATGATGTTCTGCCAGTGCCAGTGGATGAGCTGCCAGGTGAGGGCTCCCTCCAGTAGTCCTGCGGCATAAGCCTGAACCCAGTCTGGGTAGGTACCGTCAGATTCTATCTCCAACAAGGACCACCTACAAAAAAAACACCGTTAGAAAATTATGGGCCAATACTGGTAAAATCAAAGACAATTTTTTAAACAACATTAATACATGTACATCCGCCACTCCTGGAAACAATGACCCCCAGATTACTACCCACCTCTAAAGAACTGCCAACACTGCCTACGAAATACTCCACTGCCAAAGAGAAATAGAAATATGCCGAAGAATACTCCTTGGCAGAGAGGACGGACCGCCAAACAACTGGGTCTTGGCACACACTTCTTACCTAATTCTCATTCACACATGCTCCTCTATTATATTTAAAAAATAACAGAAATGAATATATTTAAAATAAAAGTAAAAATATGACTGAGTGTAGAGATTGATAAGCAACTTACAAACATTATGAAGACTATGTAAAGACAACTAGAAATTAAATACAAAAATATAAAACTATAGGGCACCTCAGAACAGCCCTTCCTAGTGATAAGGACTGTAATATTTTTCCGACTTTATGTCCGGGTTAAATCTTCCCCACAGGAAAAACTAAACCCTTCCACACACTTTTCCACAAATGATCATCTAGTCAATCCACATTATTCAAGTGGATTATATAAGCATAATTAATACAAAATAATACAAAAACAACACGTCAAATCACCAGAGATCAAATGGGAAAATAAATCACCGACTCCAGATATTTTCATGTCAGCGGGTTCGGCTCGGTATAACTTCTAATTGGACCTATAAATCCTACTGATTCCTCAATACAAATATTTGAAAATTCATTCGTAATCCTACATGTATTAAAATGACTGATTTTTGCATTTTTATGTATAAATTCTTCGACAGATCTAATACGCCTAAATTTCTGTGGCATTATTTTTATACTCTGCTTTATAATTACATCATCTACAAACATAGCCATAGAAACGAATACAAAAATCAACCAATCAAAACAATGACCGGTCAGTGGTTGAGTGGGCATAGTGCTTGGGTCTCACCCGAGCGTCGCGTGTTCGATTCCTCGGCTGGCTAAGTCCTCCATCACAACACAAGCAACATTTTCGGCTTTCTGTGGTGGTAGTAGGAGATTTTCAAACATTGTTGGGTTATCCGTGACCCGGGAATGTTTGTCTTTCTTTTTAAAAAAAAAAAAAAATGTTTTTTTTCTATGATACATCTATTTTCAAAAGACTGAAGAGAGAAGAAAACAAAAAATTGGTTTGACTAAGGGCTGAACCCTCCTATCCGGGAACTGGAGTCGACAACTCTACGAACCGATCCAAATCCGGATAGTATAGGACTGATTATTAACATTATCTGCTATAATGTCATCAAATTTCTGATAAATGTGCATATATCCGTATGTGCATGCGTGATTGCCACCAAAAAATTAAAGAATGCATTCTAATCGGCAACGAGTCTATCTACAAAGTTTCAGCTCGATCGGATGTCGTGAAGTGCGTTGATTTTTGCTTCCGAGATATGAATTCATACACGAAAACAAAAGTGAAATTTAAATAGATGTATTTGAAACGATGATAAACTAATGTTTATAAGACAAGGTTTTATGCATAGCATAAAGGATAACAAATAATTATAAGCAATAATTAGTCAAATAAAATATCAATACAAATTGAAAACATCTCCCGAGTAAAAATAAATGCCGCCAACGGGAATTGAACCCGTACCTTCTGACATCAGATGTTTTCAATTTGTATTGATATTTCAGGCGACTAATTATTGCTTATAATTATTTGTTACTAATTCATTGTCTAGAAAAAATGAATAAATTTTTCAAACTGCTTTACATAAAATATTTTAATTGTAAGGTACTGTTTTTATTAATCATAAATTTGAATAACTTACATCAGTATGTATCTGTCTAAAAATATATTTATATAATGGTTACGAATTAATCGGAATTAATTAAATAGTGAGCCTCGAGTGAACCCTTGTTATTAGAGTTTTGTGTTGACTTAAAAACAAAAAAAAATCACATATTCAACATTTCGAGAGATGCATAATCGGTTGACGGTTATGCAACTTGGTTACTCGACCACCAATCACCAGAATATAATTTTAATTTGATGTATTTATTGAATTGGTGTGACATCCGCGATAACAACGGAAATTCGTCAATCCCCTTAACGTGCATGAGGTTTTTTCACTATAACTTAATCAAAGCAACGGAAGTTATCAATCGCTCCGCGCACCCAGACACATTAAATTATATGTTTTTTCAATCGCTAATTATTGCACTCATTAAGAAATGGCAGGAAGTTAATCTTTTCTTGATATTTCTTGAATTGAAATTATATTACATAATATTCTCATCAGTAAACAGTCGATTGAATATGAGAACAATGGAAAATATCTGTAATAAGTCGGCAACAACTAAGTTTATTCAACAAATCTGAATTATAAGCATTAGAAGAATTGAGAAGAAGACTTTCTTACTTTTTAAAGCAGTATTTTAATTTGTCTTGGTGAAATTTTGCATTTTGAAAATTACTGTCTCCCTCTGATTTCGAAAAGCTCTGCTTAAAGCCCGGGCAATGCCAGGGACATAAAACAGAACACGTGCCAAATACACGCTTTCAAAGCTTTACACTCAAAGCTAAAACATACACACTTAAAAGCTCAAAGACCTGTGTTCTCTCAAAGATCAAAACTCAAAGATAAAAAATCAAAGTTCATCTCTACTAGAGGACTCTAGATCAACTAAGCCTAATAAAAATTATGAAATTTGTCAATGTAAACAAAAGAAATGCACATTTCAAATTTAGAATGATTGTAATTAATGGAAACAAAATATTTTTCTGTTCAAATTTTGTAAATGACACTTAAATTCAAAGCAAATCCGAGACCTAGAGTTCATTGAACCAAAGTTACAGACATTAGTATGTTTGATGATAATGACATCAATTGTTTAGAATGTTTGGATCAATCTTTCTGTTGCATGTGTCGTTTGAGAGATTGAGAAGAGATGTTACAACGGAGCTATCAGCGGTATGTCCTTAACGACTAGGCGTTGATGAAGCTTACCCAGTGGTGGGGAGGTCGGGCCTGTAGTACGCCCTGGCCACGCCCTTGGGCACCTCGGCCAGCTCGTTGCCCTGCCCCCAGAACTCGATGCGGAATCCCGCCTTTGTGCTCCAGTACACGGTGGCTGCATAATTCCCGTCGTCTTCAATCCTGAAAACCAACTGCGTGTTATTACTGCATAAAAGATTTTTAGTATTGATATTTGGTTATAGTTTCAATACCGCCTAACAGATGTCGGTAGAGTGTGAAGATCTAAGTTATTATTATTCTGTTTAAGTAGTATTAAGATATTTCCATATGTGGTGGTAGTTACGCCACATGACAGAGACAACATGTCGGCTATACGTGAATGATCCTAGGTGATCCCTAGACAGTTCAGTTCAAGTTCCTTCCCTCGCCAGCTTGAGATCTATAGACATTCATTGTAATTGTCTCACGATAATAAAGTAACTCGTATCCTTTGACGGACTGAAGTTTTTACTGAAATCCTTTTTGTGAAGAATATACCAGTACATTACACTTTTCATGACTGTATAGAAAACACTTTCCAAAAGTGTTCTGATTTGTCTTGTTAACGACTAAAACAGTCAATTAATTAACTCTTCGCCAAACAAACGTGTTGTCATTTTGTATGTGAGACGTTGAGTCACCAGGGATATATTCTTCATGCTTTGTTAAAATAGAGTGAGGTTCAAATGTGATATACGCCCTGAAAATCTATGATCTTCTTGGATGGAGTTAATATTTTAAGAATAATGGCGTGGTAATCGCCTGTGAATCGGACATTGATTATTGAAAACAATTTTTAATTGATTGAGATTCTTGTTTAATCTTCAAAATTTAAAAAAAATATATTACTTTCAATGCAATATGTTTAAAACTATTTTAGGGTTTAACGTACTTCCCTTAGGACGGGTTGTTGTAGAGAATCAAAACAATTCATCAAATTTCAAAGCTCTGTTAAAGTCCCATTCATGTTCTGTGACAACTGGCCCATGTTGAAATATTAACAGACTTTCAAAAGAACTTTCTGAAAATGAGAATTTCAAATTTCAAATTTGACGAGTTGTTAAAATTCTGAGAAACAACTTTACTATGCAGCTATCCCCAATCAAACCGAGACTGCCAATTTAAAATTTGACTCCAACAGACGATCTCCATGCGTCACACGCAACTGAATTATGGTTTGATAATTTGATAATAATGTTCTTCAAAGTAGACCTCAGAAATGTCTGCGTATGTTAAAAGTAGCGTTCGCTTAAGGTCAGCCTCGTTGGAGTCCAAATTGACTCTTATGCATTAGTTAGTCACATTTTGAATTCAAGTAGCTTTAGCTCAGTTTGTATTGGTGACAGCGGCATTTAAAGAAGAACATATTAAAAATAATTAGTAATTACGTCTTACCTTTCAACCTCTCCAACGAACAGCGCCACTATGCCCAGAATGCCCATCCCAGCCAAGATATAAGAACTAATTTTGGTTTGCAACCAAGATGCCCCTACGACTTTCAACATTATACCGGTAATTGATTTCAACAAACAGATAAAATATTTAAAAAATTCTCCTTATAATTAATACAATTTATTTTGAATGTCACTGAGATTATATTTTTATTTGATTATTTGCCCCTTTTTAAAAATTTGATTATAATATATATTTATAAGATGAAAAAGAAATAGAGGACTTTGATTGCCTTGAAGTGGCAAGCTGAGAATTGGGTACTCTCAAATGTATAGTCGACCATCGAAAATGTTTTCTATTGATTTTATTTATTAAAATAGACTATTGTTATTATTTTAATAGAAGATTGAAACGATGGAAGCCGCCTTAGTCTTGTCGCATTTAAAGGCTTTCGTTTTGCACATCCGGAAATGGTAGAACTTCCGGGAAGCTGCTGATTGGTGGACGCAGCCAGCTAATGGTGGTATCCAGGCGTATCTCTTCTTCTAAATTTGATCCTGAAAGAAAAAAAAGAAATTGTTACTTATAAAAATATTTTTTTATTTTTGGAATAACTTGAGCAAAACCTCAAATATATTATACTACAGGGTTTTCCAATAAGAGGTGTTATTTTGAATAGCCAGCTATTTCGGTAGATGTTACTTTTAAAGCTGTCATTTTTTGACATTTGACAAGTAGAAACTACGCCATTAATAAAAATGGAACGATACACGCTTCAACAATGCATTGAAATTATTAAAATTCACTTGAGTGAATCAAATGCAAATCATCATGAGTAATGAGGCCCATTTCCACCTCGGTGGCTTCATCAACAAGCAAAATTGTCGCATCTGGGACTCGAAAAACCCAGGAGTTATTGTTGAAAAGCCTCTCTATCTTCAACGTGTGACTGTTTGGTGCGGTTTATGGTCCGGCGGAGTCATTGGGCCTTACTTTTTAGAAAATGAGGCTGGAGCAACAGTTACGGTGAATGGATTGCGGTATCGAGAGATGATTAAGGATTTTTTATGGCCGGAATTGGATGGTATTGATCTGGATAGCGTTTACTTTCAACAAGACGGCGCTACGTGCCACACAAGCAACGAAACCATTGATCTTTTACGATTGAATACCAAAATAACACCTCTTATTGGAAAACCCTGTACAATATTAGCGATTCATTAACGAAATTTTTAAACAGAAAAATCAGAAAAAATCAGAACCGCTCTCTTCGGTGCCTTTAGCTCAGTTGGTAGAGCGGTGACCCTGCAAGTCAAGGGTCTTAGGATCAAGTCCTAGATGTGACCGTATATTTTTCTGATTTTTCTTTTTCAAAATTTTGTTTACGAATCGCTAATATTGTCTTCAATAATTAAATATAATAATTATTATTATTAATCAATTTAATTGTAATTTAGGAGGAGGGTATGGATACCGCCGCCCAGGCAACAATTTATTGGATAACCAACACCTCTGCCATAGGTCACCCCAAATGGTTCGATAAGATTTTAAAGGTGAGACCTTTTGACCTCTCCAGCTGAATTCATATGTCCCTCACACCTGGACACACTGATCCCCAGATTTCTACAACAGATTCCTCATACCTCTTTCCTTCCCAGAACTTCCTCTCCTACCATTACTTAAAAAGACCCTCCACACAGCACCCCCAAAGATGGCCCTTAGGGAATTATTTTCTTCAGTGTGGAGCTAATTTAAAAAATATATATATTAATTTGTGTTGTTGGTGCATGGGTGCGTGATTTAAAATGGTATTCCTGCGTAAGGCGTAAAATTATTCTAGTTTAATAAACTTTTCATTTTCAAAATTGGAACTACCTACGTATAAATCGGTTCCATGATAACTCAACACAGTGACAATTCAACACACTTTTAAAAAGTGATATAAAGTCATTAGAAACGATGAATTTTTTTTTTCAACCTAACCTAACCTACTTAACCCAGTTAATAAAGTTTTTGTTTCATCACTTTCCATGACTTTATATAACTTTTTAAAGATGTGATGAATTATCATTGTGATGTTTTATCCAGTCACCGTATAAATCATATCAGACAAGCGATAAAGTAAGTGTCAAAATTATTTTATTAATTAGTAACATTTTATTTGAAATTTGTCTTTCTTTTTTTTATTTTCCAGATGCTTAGATGAATAAATATATTGAAAAACTTTATTGAGACAACGCTAAACTAAACTACTTCAATAATGTAGGTCCAGTGGACATACATTGGCCGGAAAACAGGGGTTCGTGATACAAAACATGCTGACACGTGTGTTTTATGAAGGTGATGACAATCGACAAATAAATATATTTAAAATTATACACGGTCGGTGGCTGAGTTGACATCACGCTTGGGTCTCACTCAGGCGTAGTGTGTTCAATTCCTCAGCTGGCTAAGTCCTCCATCACAACACAAGCAACATTTTCCGCTTACTGTGGTGGTAGTAGGAGATTTTCAAATATTGTCAGATTGTTCCCAACCCGGGAATGTTTGTTTTTCTTTTTTAATTAATAATATCATCTTTGGGTGTGACACTATGTACTAAGTCCTTGAATGTGTTAACAGGTATTCGATAATGCAATTTGCGTATTTTAATATGTAGGTAATCATGAATCATCCACAAGATTATATCCACTTAGATATAGAGATATAACTACAAAGTATGAAGAGGTTGCCGAACTACTCGAAAATACTTACAATTATCAATTAAAGCAATCATTTAATGATTTATTCTGCCTTGATTTGCTTTAAATGGTAAACGCGGTAATTGTAATACTGGTAATTAAGGTGGTGTAATAGAACAGGTGAAATCGAAACAAAATGTTGACTGATTTCTGAAATGAATATCTATTTATTTACTAAAGATCCTGGAATTGATTCCTAGTTGTGACCGTTATCTTTATATTTATTAGAGATCCTGGATTCGATTCCTACTTGTGACCGTTATCTTCATATTTATTAGAGATCCTGGATTCGATTCCTAGTTGTGACCGTTATCTTTATATTTATTAGAGATTCTGGATTCAATTCCAAGTTGTGACCGTTATCTTTATATTTATCAGAGATCCTGGATTCGACTTCTAGTTGTGAGCGTTATCTTTATATTTATTAGAGATCCAGGATTCGATTCCTAGTTGTGACCGTTATCTTTATATTTATTAGAGATCCTGGATTCGACTTTTAGTTGTGACCGTTATCTTTATATTTATTAGAGATCCTGGATTCGATTCCTAGTTGTGACCGTTATCTTTATATTTATTAGAGATCCTGGATTCGACTTTTAGTTGTGACCGTTATCTTTATATTTATTAGAGATCCTGGATTCGATTCCTAGTTGTACCGTTATCTTTATATTTATTAGAGATCCTGGATTCGACTTTTAGTTGTGACCGTTATCTTTATATTTATTAGAGATCCTGGATTCGATTCCTAGTTGTGACCGTTATCTTTATATTTATTAGAGATCCTGGATTCGACTTTTAGTTGTGACCGTTATCTTTATATTTATTAGAGATCCTGGATTCGATTCCTAGTTGTGACCGTTATCTTTATATTTATTAGAGATACAGGATTCGATTCCTAGTTGTGACCGTTATCTTTATATTTATTAGAGATCCTGGATTCGACTTTTAGTTGTGACCGTTATCTTTATATTTATTAGAGATCCTGGATTCGATTCCTAGTTGTGACCGTTATCTTTATATTTATTAGAGATCCTGGATTCGATTTTTAGTTGTGACCGTTATCTTTATATTTATTAGAGATCCTGGATTCGATTCCTAGTTGTGACCGTTATCTTTATATTTATTAGAGATCCTGGATTCGACTTTTAGTTGTGACCGTTATCTTTATATTTATTAGAGATCCTGGATTCGATTCCTAGTTGTGACCGTTATCTTTATATTTATTAGAGATTCTGGATTCAATTCCAAGTTGTGACCGTTATCTTTATATTTATCAGAGATCCTGGATTCGACTTCTAGTTGTGAGCGTTATCTTTATATTTATTAGAGATCCAGGATTCGATTCCTAGTTGTGACCGTTATCTTTATATTTATTAGAGATCCTGGATTCGACTTTTAGTTGTGACCGTTATCTTTATATTTATTAGAGATCCTGGATTCGATTCCTAGTTGTGACCGTTATCTTTATATTTATTAGAGATCCTGGATTCGACTTTTAGTTGTGACCGTTATCTTTATATTTATTAGAGATCCTGGATTCGATTCCTAGTTGTGACCGTTATCTTTATATTTATTAGAGATCCTGGATTCGATTCCTAGTTGTGACCGTTATCTTTATATTTATTAGAGATCCTGGATTCGACTTTTAGTTGTGACCGTTATCTTTATATTTATTAGAGATCCTGGATTCGATTCCTAGTTGTGACCGTTATCTTTATATTTATTAGAGATACAGGATTCGATTCCTAGTTGTGACCGTTATCTTTATATTTATTAGAGATCCTGGATTCGACTTTTAGTTGTGACCGTTATCTTTATATTTATTAGAGATCCTGGATTCGATTCCTAGTTGTGACCGTTATCTTTATATTTATTAGAGATCCTGGATTCGATTTTTAGTTGTGACCGTTATCTTTATATTTATTAGAGATCCTGGATTCGATTCCTAGTTGTGACCGTTATCTTTATATTTATTAGAGATCCTGGATTCGACTTTTAGTTGTGACCGTTATCTTTATATTTATTAGAGATCCTGGATTCGATTCCTAGTTGTGACCGTTATCTTTATATTTATTAGAGATTCTGGATTCAATTCCAAGTTGTGACCGTTATCTTTATATTTATCAGAGATCCTGGATTCGACTTCTAGTTGTGAGCGTTATCTTTATATTTATTAGAGATCCAGGATTCGATTCCTAGTTGTGACCGTTATCTTTATATTTATTAGAGATCCTGGATTCGACTTTTAGTTGTGACCGTTATCTTTATATTTATTAGAGATCCTGGATTCGATTCCTAGTTGTGACCGTTATCTTTATATTTATTAGAGATCCTGGATTCGACTTTTAGTTGTGACCGTTATCTTTATATTTATTAGAGATCCTGGATTCGATTCCTAGTTGTGACCGTTATCTTTATATTTATTAGAGATCCTGGATTCGATTCCTAGTTGTGACCGTTATCTTTATATTTATTAGAGATCCTGGATTCGACTTTTAGTTGTGACCGTTATCTTTATATTTATTAGAGATCCTGGATTCGATTCCTAGTTGTGACCGTTATCTTTATATTTATTAGAGATACAGGATTCGATTCCTAGTTGTGACCGTTATCTTTATATTTATTAGAGATCCTGGATTCGACTTTTAGTTGTGACCGTTATCTTTATATTTATTAGAGATCCTGGATTCGATTCCTAGTTGTGACCGTTATCTTTATATTTATTAGAGATCCTGGATTCGATTTTTAGTTGTGACCGTTATCTTTATATTTATTAGAGATCCTGGATTCGATTCCTAGTTGTGACCGTTATCTTTATATTTATTAGAGATCCTGGATTCGACTTTTAGTTGTGACCGTTATCTTTATATTTATTAGAGATCCTGGATTCGATTCCTAGTTGTGACCGTTATCTTTATATTTATTAGAGATTCTGGATTCAATTCCAAGTTGTGACCGTTATCTTTATATTTATCAGAGATCCTGGATTCGACTTCTAGTTGTGAGCGTTATCTTTATATTTATTAGAGATCCTGGATTCGATTCCTAGTTGTGACCGTTATCTTTATATTTATTAGAGATCCTGGATTCGACTTTTAGTTGTGACCGTTATCTTTATATTTATTAGAGATCCTGGATTCGATTCCTAGTTGTGACCGTTATCTTTATATTTATTAGAGATACAGGATTCGATTCCTAGTTGTGACCGTTATCTTTATATTTATTAGAGATCCTGGATTCGACTTTTAGTTGTGACCGTTATCTTTATATTTATTAGAGATCCTGGATTCGATTCCTAGTTGTGACCGTTATCTTTATATTTATTAGAGATCCTGGATTCGATTTTTAGTTGTGACCGTTATCTTTATATTTATTAGAGATTCTGGATTCAATTCCAAGTTGTGACCGTTATCTTTATATTTATCAGAGATCCTGGATTCGACTTCTAGTTGTGAGCGTTATCTTTATATTTATTAGAGATCCTGGATTCGATTCCTAGTTGTGACCGTTATCTTTATATTTATTAGAGATTCTGGATTCAATTCCAAGTTGTGACCGTTATCTTTATATTTATCAGAGATCCTGGATTCGACTTCTAGTTGTGAGCGTTATCTTTATATTTATTAGAGATCCTGGATTCGATTCCTAGTTGTGACCGTTATCTTTATATTTATTAGAGATTCTGGATTCAATTCCAAGTTGTGACCGTTATCTTTATATTTATCAGAGATCCTGGATTCGACTTCTAGTTGTGAGCGTTATCTTTATATTTATTAGAGATCCTGGATTCGATTCCTAGTTGTGACCGTTATCTTTATATTTATTAGAGATTCTGGATTCAATTCCAAGTTGTGACCGTTATCTTTATATTTATCAGAGATCCTGGATTCGACTTCTAGTTGTGAGCGTTATCTTTATATTTATTAGAGATCCTGGATTCGATTCCTAGTTGTGACCGTTATCTTTATATTTATTAGAGATTCTGGATTCAATTCCAAGTTGTGACCGTTATCTTTATATTTATCAGAGATCCTGGATTCGACTTCTAGTTGTGAGCGTTATCTTTATATTTATTAGAGATCCTGGATTCGATTCCTAGTTGTGACCGTTATCTTTATATTTATTAGAGATTCTGGATTCAATTCCAAGTTGTGACCGTTATCTTTATATTTATCAGAGATCCTGGATTCGACTTCTAGTTGTGAGCGTTATCTTTATATTTATTAGAGATCCTGGATTCGATTCCTAGTTGTGACTGTTAACTTTATATTTATACGTGTCTTGTTCTGTTTCATGTTTCGTTCAGATTAATTAGTATTATTTATTTATTAATTATCTTATTCTTAAATGATATATTCCGGAGAAGATCACAAATTTGAGGTACATCTCTAAATAGTATAAAATAAAGTCGTTATCCGTCTGTTTGTGCGTTTAGTACTTCTAAACTACGCAACGGATTTTGATAGGGCTTTCACTATAATTATGGTAATTTTCCCGGAGAGTTTATATGTATAATACATGCATATTATATTTATAGAAAGTACAGAAAAGTAGATATTTTGTAATCAAGTCGTAAACAATATTTTTGAGCACTTACATTGCTAACGATAGCCAAACCTTATAAGGTACATCAACATAATTTACTACGGAATTGTATAGCATAAAAAGACTCACATAAAAGCCCGCCACGGTATATAACTCCTATAGCCCAGTCAATGAAGGTTTTGTGTCGGAACTAATTCCCCGGAAGCTGAATTTTTCACAGATGTTAGAAGACCTTTAGAAATGTATTTTTACAAAAGTCCCCGACTTTCCCCCTTGTGCTTCCTTCCCCACCCCCCCTTGAATATATTTTTCAAAGCCTTCCGGAATACGCTAATATCTCCTTAATGGTTTTATAAAATCATATTATTTATTTTTTCTTTAGTTTCTTATTAGTTACTCTAAAAAATTGTATTCTTTCATTTTTGCAAGAAAAGCTATACAATCTCTACAATTTATTAGTAAAGGAAAAATATCAGTTTTTAAAATAGTATTTCAGAATATATTTGCACATAACTTTTTTCTGAGCCTGTTAACGAAAAAAAATAAATCAACAAAACTTGTAGACAATATTTCTAGCTATAAAATAATGTATATAATGATGGGTTTTAATTTATAATAAGGCACGTAGGCTGTTAATAAGGAGCACGGCGCGCCTCGGCTCGAACGCGCAGCGGTTCGCGGCGCAGCGAGAAATTACAAAAACCTTAGGAAAGTAATGATTAATTCATGTGTTTGCTTTTTTTATAACAAATTCATCTAACTTTGAAGAGTTTTATTGTTATTTCCCAGTTTTAGTTTCGAGGGGAGGGGGGGAATATAAATATTTTCCCCTGCCCAATGAAGCGCTTTCATTATCCACCAACCGCCGTGCCCCGGTCTGGCTAAACAGTCATTTAATGTTGTATGATTGTTTGTAACTTATTATTTAAATAAACCAAAAATACCTACAACAGCGTAGGACTACCCTTTCACAACATTAAAATATTGCAGACCTTATGTTATGGCGAAGTTCTAAAAAATCTTTTGTGGAAATTCTCACTTGTTTTATTATGTGCACCTATCAACAATAAAATACCGAAACAACAAATCACTTAAAATAGTGCATAGATCTAAAATGGTTTACTTTCAAAGAAGCTTCTTAAAATATACCTCAAAAAATATTATAATGACAAAACGGTTTGTAAATTATATTGTATACTTATCAATATTATCTATGACAAAATGAGGCAAATATTTAAATAATTTTCTAGTCAAGAGAGTCTTCCATTTATTCGTCATATTGGGGTGTGTTCAGACATGATAATCCGTTACGGTTGTAGCACATGGCAGAGCAGGTAAATCCAGATTTTCTGCAGTCACAGTAATTTCCTCATCCAGACTTGCAGGAATAGGACACCAGAGAAAGAAGGTCATTAGGAGCAAATGGTTTAAAAAATATCTTCTTTCCACCATTTTCATTTACATTTTCATACCTCCATCCACAGTTTATAGGGTTTAGTTTGTTTCGTAACCAAAACTGTACTTGCAAATAAACTCTCAACAAATGTTGATGACACGATTCTGAAGTCGGTGGTAGTTTTGCCAAGTCAAATTTAGATTTAAAAGCTGATTTTGTCGTTAGTCTGGTAAACTTATAGTATCGAGCTTCATTTCAATTAGAGTAGCTACCAAGACTATACATGGCGAGAGCGAATTTTTCTCCATTTTGCAACAAGTTCTCTTCAGTTGCATCTTTTTTCCAGAAATGCCTCAGCTGCGTGTTTTGCTTTGGGATTGTTTTTCATCATGTCAACAACTTTTATTTTTCCTAACCCATATAAAGATGGGGTCGTATCACAGCCCGTAATGGCATGGTTATATAGCATGTGTTTTCGAATATCTTTACGTAACATTATAGGTTTTTCTATGATGTAGAAAATTCTTGAAGGGGCCTTTCCACCAACATCTTTACAGAAAAAAATAGATTTTCCTCCAGGAGCAAGATTTACAAGTAATACCAAAAGATCTTTAAGTGATTGTTGTTGGCACTATCCGTGCCAACAACAATCACTTTTGAGAAGATGTTGAGTTGTTCGATACCGGTTAGTAAAATGTCAATATCGGCATCACCTGCGGCCGTGACTGTTTTCAAACCAGATTCACTAAATTCATGACACAGTGCTTCAATCATTTTTTGTTGTTGTTTTTCTTATTAGATAAGAAAGCTTCCTTCTTAGTCAAACAACGTGTAGTGCAGTTTAATTCAATATCGCACGATGAGTTGCTAGCCGACCTTCGTCTTTGCTCTTCATATTTTACAGTTGGTTCTTCAGGGTATCCATCGAAAACGACAATAGAATGTTTGCCAAATTTAGTATGGACGAAACGTGAGTATGATTTAATGATGTCTCCGTAAGTAGTTTAAGTTTGCCAAACAACAGAGTGTAGGAGGTATCCCCCATCGATGACTATTGCAGCATTTTCCAAAATCAACTTCGTCATGAATACTTTCGATAAATACTTTCGCCATACATGATTTTGTTCCTTTACGAAGGGAGACTTCATCAAAAATAGAAGGAGTCTTGAAGCCAATTCATATCCTAAGTAGGTCTAAAGCTTGCTAGGACTATCACTAATGCACAGTATTCTGTTAAATAGCTGCTGGGGGTTTACTGCAACTTGTCTCGTCCTAACAGTTGCGGATTTGAATCTTGCTGGGTAGTCACCAGTCACCATGTCTTTCCTTTTCAGTCGTATATCTCCAAAATTACATCCTTTCATTTTTTGCATAGCTGCCAGGTCCACCTCATAAGCGTTATCACAATTGACACTATTATCCGAAATAAACCCTGAAGATAAAGACACCAGCTCCCCCGAGAGCTTGGTGAACGGGCTGTGCTGTCTTAGCCATGATGTATATTTTCCTATATCTAGCTCATCCCTTTTCTTCCGTGATTCGCGCAGCTCAACATGCTGTTCAGTAAAATTAAATTCTATTCCGATGAATTCTTCAATGCTCTGTTGCACTTTCACGCAGTAAGTGGTTCCAAGTTTCCACTTTGACAAAGCGCTGTCAGTGATTCCACGCCCATGTGTCAAACCTCCTACTGACTTCATTGGTCGCATGAGACACTGCTCGATGATTATGTCCGTCCACGTACTGGACCAATATCTGTCGCTTCTTCTTATTGTAAAGTACCCATTTTCAGTAAATAGTTTATATTCTTCTTTAGTGATTCTTGATTCGAGTTGCAACATACTTTGAACGTACATATGTGCTGATTTTGCGTATGGTAAATGTCCTGCCGGGTGGAAAAATGGAAGCATATCAACAATAGTATTTAGGTGCATTTTCCGATTCCCGGACTTCCCTGCAAATATAAATCTAAGCATGAGGTCGATGCAATGTAGAAGGTAAAGCCACAACTTGGCAGTTCTACTCGATGATTCCTTAATCCTGTCTTCACTTGCTTCAGTATATGGAATCATCTCTTTTTGATTGTCATCATTATTAACTTCCTCCATATTTTTTTTCCACGTAACTAAATCTTGATACATATTTTATATTTGTCTTAATTTCCCATCAATATCTCGGTATTCTTCTCTGATTACGTGGACAAGAGACGCTGCTGTTAAAGTGTAGGCTCTGTTTTCCCGAGAATATTCATGTCCCTGGAGCATCTGGGTTACTGTTGAGGACGCGTAAACTGATTCCCATAAATTTCCCACATACCTTTATTTAAATAATAAGTTACAAACAATCATACAACATAATATGACTGTTTAGCCAGACCTGGGCACGGCGGTTGGTGGATAATGAAAGCGCTTCATTGGGAAGGAGAAAATATTTATATTCCCCCCCTCCCCTCGGAACTAAAACTGGTAAATAACAATAAAACTCTTCAAAGTTAGATGAATTTGTTATAAAAAAAGCAAACACATGAATTAATCATTACTTTCCTAGGGTTTTTGTAATTTCTCGCTGCGCCGCGAACCGCTGCGCGTTCGAGCCGCCGCGCGCCGTGCTCCGTATTAACAGCCTATGTGCCTTATTATAAATTAAAACCCATTTTTATATACATTATTTTATAGCTAGAAATATTGTCTACAAGTTTTGTTGATTTATTTTTTTTCGTTAACAGGCTCGGAAAAAAGTTATGTGCAAATATATTCTGAAATACTATTTTAAAAACTGATATTTTTCCTTTACTAATAAATTGTAGAGATTGTACAGCTTTTCTTGCAAAAATGAAAGAATACAATTTTTTAGAATAATTAATAAGAAACTGAAAAAAAAAATTGATTTTATAAAACCATTACGGAGATATTAGCGTATTCCGAAAGGCTTTGAAAAATATATTCAAGGGGGGTGGGGAAGGAAGCACAAGGGGGAAAGTCGGGGACTTTAGTAAAAATACATGTCTAAAGGTCTTCTAACATCTGTGAAAAATTCAGCTTCCGGGGAATTAGTTCCGACATTGGGTCTTTTTTTCCCTTCATTGACTGGGCTATAGCAACGCCGCGCCGGGTAAACGTCAGCTAGTGTAAGTATAAAAGGTCATGGGGGAGGTTTTACTGTTTTGTGGCATTTATGTCAAAAGATGGTTGGTGAAAATGCTGAACTGTCTGTGAGTGACGTTGAAAATGTCGATGGTCAATGCAGAATCATTAAGCAGTTGAGTCGCTCTGTTGATTGGCGCGTTCTGATAGGCAGAAGACCTCGCTTTCGGAGTATGAAAAGGTACATGGGATCTCTCACAAGTATACTTGTCATGGACATATATGTTAACCTCTTTCGATATAAGTGGATTAAGTATGGTTCCAGATATTAGTTTAAAAAATGTTTGCCTAAAAATATTTGTCGGCTTGATTCTAAAGTGTTGAAATCGAGCACTCGAACAAGGATGGATATAGCAATGAATGGTACATATACTATCTCATATTTAGGTAACACATAAACCTCTTTTGTACTTTTACTATTTCTAGGATATGGTTTTGTTCAGACACTGCAAACAAGGTCTTCATTACGTTGTTCGTATTGCGATTGTTTTGTAGGTATGTAGTATGTGCAAAGGTATGGGTACCGCAGTCACATATCAAATATTATAAATGAGATTAAAACTTCAATAAGTTAATCCTAACTAACAAATAGATTGTGTGCCAATTTACAAATAAATAACTAATTTAGTTCATGAGCGTAAAATTGAATAATAACCCTCAATCGTGAAGGTTTTTCTCGTAACCCGTAATACCTATGTATTTATTTACAAAACATCTACGTTTAAATTTGCATAACGTACAACTATCATTTGCTCTGTTATCGTCCTTACGTTCGTCTAAAAATACTTGAAAACACGATAAGTAGCATCTAACAAAACATAGAAGCATCAACTAATACCAGAATAAACGTAAAATGCTACCGAAATAATTGCTAAAGCCCTGGAATTAAGATAAGGTGTGTTTACTGGGAGCAAATCACGCGGCGGAATCTGACGACTGTAGTCTCCTGTCAACTTCTGTAACCCTGGTAGCTGGTAGATGGTAGCTGGTAGCGTCATAGGCAAATACGAGTACGAATCTGCAAGATACATTATTTCTACCATTAGATGTCATGTCCGATTAGCCCTGTTCACACTCGTAAAATAAAGTTAACGTTTTTTCGGAACCGTTGAAATTGTGAAACGGTTTTGCAGATTTTGGGATAACCGCTTTAAAAAACGCGTAACTAAGCCCGCAACAAACCCGCGCTAAATGATTCCACTAAAGCACAAGTTGTTTGAGAATTCCAGGCGAAATCTTTGAAATAGCTCCCACAACATTTTACTTAAAAAAGTTTAGTAAAATTAAGCGCATATAATAAACAGCCGCTTTCAGCTTTTAATCAAGTTGTGATCAAACAACATGATAGTTGTATAGATCAAAACATGTTCAAAAGCTGAAGCTGACCTAGTACCGGCGTACCATTCAAATTTCAAAAAACAAAGCGGCGCTAATTGATCATTTGACGATAATTTTATTTGTCAGTGAAACTAGGTTGTTTTCCACAAGTTTTAATTACGTTAAAACCTAAAAAACAGTAAATAGGTTTATCTTGGTGAGAGTGTGTGCCAGGAACGAAAGTATGTCATTGGATAATGGTTTGCGGTGCGAATGTCGCATGTCGTTGGAAGACAAAAAGAAAGTGAATGCAAAATGCCGATTACGACTTCAGCCGCATTCGACTGCAGATTTAAGTATAATTTGTTCAATAATGCGGATTCATTAGATCTCTATTTTGCTCCATTTGAGGTCGAAAATGGTCGAATTAAACAGGACTTTTTAAGTTCCTTAAAAAATTATTTGTTGTTTTTGAAGATGTAAATCCAAACGCTAATTATATGAAATTCCCACGATAGAAAAAAAGTCGCAAAGTAAGCTCCGAAAATTAATAAAAACCAGTTTTGTTCTGTTATTTAATATGTTATTGGCATGAAAAAATTTACAGTGTATCTTTAAATGCAACTAAAGTATTTGTGAGAGATTTTTGATCTATTTTAAACGAGTCGTGTTTTGTAAGTTTTTAGATTTTCACGGCTAAAAGCATTTTTGTTGTTTGTTTTTGGGGTGTTATGCCGTGTTGCGCTAACTCCTTCTTTAGCCGACGTTTCGGACATCGTTGCAGTGTCCATCATCAGGGCAGATCCGGTACATCTTCGGATCTACCGGATCTGCCCTGATGATGGACACTGCAACGATGTCCGAAACGTCGGCTAAAGAAGGAGTTAGCGCAACACGGCATAACATCCCAAAAACAAACAACAAAAAAGAGTCGTGTTTTATTAAATAATTTCACAATTTTCGCTTAATTATTATAGTTTTTTTTAATATTAGTGCGCTCCCTCTAACATTCGTATTTACATATCTCCCTTTCAAACCATCTTTGAACGCTTACTACGGGGCCATTCCAAAAAAAAAATCTCTTATAGCCCAGCTACACTACTCGCGAAGTTGATCGAAGTTGACCGAATACGATAGTGTGGGCACGAACTTCGCTTCGCTTCGGGCAACTTCGCTTCGCTTCGCCCGACTTCCGATTGTTGTCGGTAAATGCGACCGAGTCAAAGGACTCGAAGCGTCACGGCATAAATAACCCAATCACTGACTGGTTGGACTGAGTTACTCGCGAAGTTGCACGAGTGTGTGGGCACGCACTTCGAACTTCGGCTAACTTCGTCGAGGACTTCGTCGAAGCGAGTAGTGTAGCGGCCGCTTTACATTATGAAACCGTTTTTCTACGTTTATCTCAAATATCCATTCATTACAGTAGTGTAATTTTCCCTTTGCTGCGAAGACACGAGTAGCAGGTGTTATTATTTTAATCGTGGTTCTTTCAGAAAGGTGTTTGACTTCCAGATGATTTTAAAATAGTGTACTTGCCCTTCGCTCCGAGTGAATCGACACCATTAACCTGTTGGGAGCATGTATAGTAAGGTTTTCCTGAACTATGTATATATTATATATATATATATACACTTGCCGATTTCCACCCGCCACACAATATTCCCCAATTAGGAGTGCCGCCATAAGTCTTACTGCAGTGTTTAGTAATAATAAAAAAAACACTTCCCAACCATTAAACGGTGTTTTAGTTACACATTGAATAAAGACAGTACAAGCTCTGTTTTGAATTCTAATAAGAATTCCACAAAAGCAATTTATGCTTTATGCATGTGTAATAATGATTGGATTATTTGTATAGCGCCTTTTTCGTGAGAAAATCACCTTAAGGGCGCTAATTTATTTATTTAATTTACTCCTATCACTTATACTTAATACTAATTACTTTTGGCTTATAACTAAGTTTCATAGCTAGTGACTTATATCTAGTAGCTTTCAACTGGTAAACATAAACCCAAGAAATCAATGTTTATATTTTGTAAACAATGAATCCAAAATAACAAGGTTTTTAAAGTTTTTCTCTTGGTATTCTAAGTAAATTAACCATATATTTTTTATTGAATAATGATTTTTTTGAATGATGAAAAGTAAAGTGATAATTTTCTTGCAGATTCCCTAAATAAAAGCAATGCGTAAATTTCATATTCTGTAAAATTATTCGATGAAAAATATATATTTTTTTTAAATATTTCAATTTAGAAATATAAAAGTCAAATACAAAATTTAAAAGGAAATTGTATGTGGTTTCTTAAACGACATTTACCACATCTTCAAAAATAAGAGATATTAAAAATTGTCAAGTTTAATTAACAAATAAACTACCCTCTTCCACTGTATAATTTTAGTTTGTTAGGAAGATGTATTGTAAAACAAATAATAAAATTTAAACTAATATGTAAACTAATATGTAAAATAATAAATTTTAAATTACGTTCAAAATAATTTATTTTTAAATGTAGTAAAGTGCAAAACCTTGACTTTCTTCAGAAACAAAAATCCTGTTTTATTCGAATATTCCATCAATAACATAGCTTTAGAAAGAGTCACGGAAATGAGAGATCTTGGAATTATTTTGGACGAAAAACTAAGGACGGGTTGTTTCGGAGAATTTGAACAATTATTCATCGAATTTCAAAGTTCATTTTCAAGTTCTGTAAATGATTTTTTCTACAATGATATAATAACAGAACTTGAATAGGACTTTCACAGAACCCGAAAATGAACGTTGAAATTTGATGAATTGTTCAAATTCTCCGAAACAACCCGTCCTAAGTTTCACCAATCATATCCATCAAATTGTGAACAAAGGTATGAAAACACTAGGCTTCGTATTAAGAACAACTAAAAATTTTAATTCTTTACAAGCCATTAAACTATTATACGTATCTCTAGTAAGAAGTCTAATTGAATATAACTCAGTAGTTTGGTCTCCATCTTACAAAATTCACATTAACAACATTGAGCGAATACAAAAAAAATTTCTACGTTTTATAAATTTTAAATTAAATATCCCTGTCGAAGACTTAAAATACAATTTCTTATTAAATACTCTAAAAATACATACATTAGAAGATAGACGTAAAATAAACGATTTAACGTTCTTATTCAAAATACTTAACTCTAAATTCGACTGTTGTGAATTCCTGCAACTTATAAACATACGTACACCCACAGTAACAACACGACAAAATACAATATTCTACAGCAGCACACATAAGCGTAACTACATTGCCCACTCTCCGATACAACGACTTCATACCATGGGAAATCATTACTTGGGTGATGTTGACATATTCAATACCAACTTGGCAAGTTTTGTGGATCATTTAAAACATTTGTTTCAACAATACTCCTAAACACATCATGTAAACCAACAAATAGCTGTAATTTTATGTTTTTGTTTCTTGTGTTTGTATGACTTGTTGCATAGCTTTTATCAAATGTAATTTTATTCTTATTTTTTATGTTTCAAAGTAAATGTCAAATTAAAATTATACTACCAACCGTGTAAAAGCCCTCTGAGCGTTAAATAAATGAATAAATAAATAAACCACGTCTATTAGTAAGACAAATGTTTAAAAATTAACTAAAGCTTAAAATGCTAAAGATTGAAGTACGGTTAATTGTATTTAGTTAATATGCATTTGCGAGTAATGGTGGGTACACACCTGATCCCTTCCTATGCATTTCCAAATACTATTCACCACAATATAAACAAACCATTATATGTATTTATTTACATAGGTACGCCTGAGTCATATTTTCAGAATATTCACATGAAATTGGTATTTTGTAAACCCAATAAAAACGCGCAGGTTTTTCCCCAATAATACAATATGAAGCACTTAACACTAATATCACTTTGCACTTACAAAATAATGGGTTCGCTCGAGAAAGATAACTAAACGTAAAAAAATCTGTAATGCAGAATTCGCTGGGAGAGTTTTACTTCCCGGATGTATTCTATATTTATGTTGCGTTCGGTTTGCCAAAAGTGATACCATTTTGGCGTCAATTCAATTCACGACAGAAGCTCTTTCTACGCGATGGTGATTAGGTGCGCATTACAAAGCATTGACGACGGAATTTTTTTAAAGTCAATCGCACTTGAGGTGAAATGACACAAAAATGTTATTTATAATAATTATTTTTATTACGTCGAGGATAAAATGCAATATAGGCGTGAATACATTAATTATTCATTTATTACTTTATTAACGCCCTTTTTAGGAGCTTTCAAATATGATTAGTAAAAATGATACAGTATATATTTATTATACATATCTAAACTGTCTCAGTAACAGTCTTTTGTAATTTTTAAGTGAAAAATTAAAGATATCAACTGACTTGGTATAATTAATTCACTCTATAAGTATTCTGGGCGATGAGGAATACATATGGTAGTTAGTACCCGAATTTCTCTAGAGAAATAAATCCCGAATTCAATTTAGTATCAGGTAGTGGAATCCGAAAGCTTATCAATGCAAGCAATTCCGGACCATTAAATGCATTATTTAGAATTTTATATAGAAATACCAAATCAGTGAAAATTCTTCTGTCAGACAATTAAAGCATATTCATTTCATTTAAAAGAGTGCTGTAGTTTAACAATATTTCTGGAATACCATATGACACAGTCAACAATATTTCTGGAATACCAAATGACACAGTCAACAACATTGCTGAAATACCATATGACACAGTCAACAATATTTCTGGAATACCATATGACACAGTCAACAATATTGCTGGAATACCATATGACACAGTAAACAATATTTCTGGAATACCATATGACACATAAGACAATATTGCTAGAATACCATATGACACAGTCAACAATATTGCTGGAATACCATATGACACAGTAAACATATTTCTGGAATACCATATGACACAGTAAACATATTTCTGGAATACCATATGACACAGTAAACATATTTCTGGAATACCATATGACACAGTAAGCAATATTGCTGGAATACCATATGACACAGTAAACAATATTGCTGGAATACCATATGATACAGTAAACAATATTTCTAGAATACCATATGACACAGTAAACAATATTTCTGGAATACCATATGACACAGTCAACAATATTGCTGGAATACCATATGACACAGTCAACATTAGTTTGTAACTAGGCAGCGCCTGTTTTAAGAAAATAATCACGATATTTATTTTTGTTGCATTATACGTAATATCAAATTGTAAATTTAACGTGGTTTAATATTAATTTATTTGAGTAAGTATGTTTATCTTTATGTTTTTCATATTTATATGCTCCCATTTTCTATATATGTTTTTAAGTTTGGCTATTTCATAGTTCTGTTTAGGAAAAAAAATGCACTAATTTTGGGAAAATCTGTTTTGTTAAACAACGAAAAATGCCCACTATTATTGTACACAGGTTCCTAGTTTTATAATTTTGAAATTACCTACTGTTACCAGCTCTCAATCGTGCATGTTAAGTGACGTACGTGTACATTTGGACATTCATTGTTTACGTGGTTTCATACAGCTGCATACTCATTTGGACATATTCATTGTTTACGTGGTTTCATACAGATGGATACTCATTTGGACACATTCATTGTTTACGTGGTTTCATACGGTTGCATACTCATTTGGACATATTCATTATTTACGTGGTTTCGTACAGTTGCATACTCATTTGGACATATTCATTGTTTACGTGGTTTCGTACAGTTGCATACTCAATTGGACATATTCATTGTTTACGCGGTTTCATACGGTTGCATACTCATTTGTACATATTCATTTTTTACGTGGTTTCGTACAGTTGCATACTCATTTGGAAATATTCATTGTTTACGTGGTTTCGTACAGTTGCATACTCATTTGGTTATTCATTGTTTACGTGGTTTCATACAGTTGCATACTCATTTGGACATATTCATTGTTTACGTGGTTTCATACATTTGCACACTCATTTGGACATATTCATTGTTTACGTGGTTTCGTACAGTTGCGTACTCATTTGGACATATTCATTGTTTACGCGGTTTCATACTCATTTGGACATATTCATTGTTTACGTGGTTTCATCAATCAGGGATGTTTCTGCTCATAATATATTATTTTCATAAATACGGAAAGCTTAAATGACAATAAAAAGAAACAAAAACATATTGATCGAGAAAATAAAAAAAATAAAATAAACGATACATTCATATAGTTTCTGACAAATACTCGTTAAAGTTAATTTATCGTTACAAAAATAACGTCCCAAAATAATATGCTAAATATAAAAAAAAATACAAGGAGGAAAAACAACACAATGAAAATGAAAAAACAATAATGAAGATCCATTGAGTTCATTATTCTTATCAAGAGGAACGGTTGTGCGGCCTTTTTAATACAAAACTTAAATTTGGATTTGTGGCCAAAATACTTGACCAAACTGAATATTTTTTCAAATCAAAATTAGCCCGTCGTTCCACGGGTTGGTAAGTAATCGATATAAACCAAATACTGTAAGACCCTGCGCAGAAAAGTTACACACTGAATTGCGCTGTAGATCGTTACCGTTACTGCGAACTTCATCTTATACTTATGAAGATTGCTTTTGACCCGTGGGACGACGGGCTTAGTTGTGTTTTATTAAATATATTCACATCACGCCTTTAAAATACAATATTTTTATATTAGCGGGCTAACTCTAACAATCGTATGAGCATATCACCCTTTCAAAGCATCTTTTTACTGTTTTGAACGCTTACTACGGAGCCTTAAATCCGCACACAATTTATGTTATCTTTGGAAATGCTGTGTAGAGGATATTTTTGAGGAGAGGAAGGAGTGTTGTAGGCGGAAGGAAACATGGATTTTTATCCGGACATACATTCTTCCCCGTGCTGCTGTACGTGCATAACTGCATAAACCATTTAAGATTCCCTTATTAAAGTTAATATTTAACGAGAAGTTTAAAAGCTTACAATTATGTTTCCACGAACTGTTCTCAATTGACCTCTCCTGACATCGCGGGCCTTCTTTTTCTAAATGGGTGACGATTTATCATAAAACTGCCGTGCGCACTATCAAACAGTATACTTCACTTAAGGTTCTAATCAACATATTATTTGTTTTCAACATTTCATTTTTCTGACAATTTACACAATGGCATGAGCACTTTAGTTTAAAATTATTATAAAAACTAAACCACATTTGCAATTTCTGTTTGTTTAGTTTCATGCATTGCTTTAAAACTTCTTGCAAAAGATTAATTGCGTCAATTCATTACTAAGTTTAAAATTCACTTGCAATGATTCCAATACACGAGATTGGGTGTCAACTTAAGATTTTGAAATTTTTTGTTAATACACTTATGTCTAATTATTCTTGTAGTTCACTATGCTATCGGAGGATAGCTACTCTCAATATCAAGACAATCTTTTACACTTCATTAGTTTATTTACAAAAATGCAATATTTCCGAAAAAATTCAAATTGAGATGCGACTGTACTTAATTTACTATTATAACATTTTGATACACAAAAATTAAAATGAATTATAAAATTGATTTGTTGGATATTTTACTTTTGCAATGAATACTGGTATCCATGACTAGTATGTGTTTCAAATGCACTTGTTGATTTTAATAAACTCGTTTTTAAATTTGGGGGTAACTTTTCAACTTAGTTAATTAATGTAGGGAATGCGTATTTTTGCACGCGAGACGCTTTCATTAAAATTTAAACAGTTTTATATTTATAATTAGCTTCACTTGTGTTTTTAACCCGATATTTAAACAATTTCACTTGACGAAGGTCCTTGCACTCAATTTAAATTCGGTGCTGATTTTCTTTATGAATTTGGCAGAGGAAAACCACCGCGCAGCTCTTTCCTCCAAGGACTGGAAAACTGTGAGAGAAAAGTCGGCTTTTCTCGATTTTGCATCGTTTTTGCAAAGATAAAATTATCCGCCTATGCTTATCTATTTGCTTTTGAAAAGCCTCGTGAAGGTATTCCGACGTTCTTATTACACTTGTCAGGCGGAGAAACAATTCATATCATTCCATGTGTTACGCTATTTGAGTAATTTAATTAATTTGATTTCAAAAGACGTGTTTCGTTATAATTAAACAAAAAAATAAATCAAAACGTTTCATTTTTATTTTACAATTTATAAAAGTTTGAACTTCGTTTTAATTTCACATTTCTTTAAAATTTGCTCATGTCATTCATATTAACCGTTCAGGAATCTGACATATTGAAAGTTATGAAAATTACATGCATTTACCAAATACTTTTCTTGAAAGGTGATGAAATTCGCTTTCAAATTATATTATTAGAAATAAACGATTTTTCACTTAAATATTTTTTTATTTTTTTTAATATTAGCGCGCTCCCTCTGGGAGATTTAAGATTTTGAACAAACGAAGATTTACATTTTATTTATATATATATATAGATTATTTACTTTATTAATAATTACTTAATTTTTGTCGTATCGTTTAATGCGCAATTAAAAGTTTAAAAAAAACATTTAGTGGTATTTTATCCATCACGCCATCGTGCATATTGTTATTTTAGGGAAATCTATGTGAAGTATCAGTGACGATGAAAGTGCAATTACAGGTTTTTGTATCAACATCGTAACATGTCAGATAAAACCTACACAGAACCAAAAAAACCTAGATGGCTTTATTTGATAATGTTTATTCGTTTGGGCTTGTTGTCTGGAGATTCATAAAATCTAAGGAAGATCAACAATGCAATTAAACGTCTGTTTAGTTGATCTAATCAAAATAGATGAAAATATTTTTTTTAATTTTAATTATTATTTTTTTGGTAAACTAATGTTTAAGACAAGATTTTTTATGCATAGCACAAAGGGTAACAATTATTTTACAAGCAATAATTATTAGCCTGAAACACTCATCCACATTGAAAAATCTCCTGATAAAAGATACATGACGCCAACGGGACATGAACCCGTGTCCTTTCGATTTCCGGTCGACAGCTCTGACCACTGAGCTATGGCGGCTTATCTCTTATTCGCAAAATAATTCAATATATACTAGTGTTTCATTCAACAATTACTGCTTGTTACATTTTTTCACCTGAAACAACCAACTTTATTTTATATGAGAAAGGCATTGTAAGCGCTAACTCTCTCACTAGATGGCGTCGAGACAAATTGTCTACATTTTTTGGTGAAGATACCAGAACTTGTCAGATATTAATTAATATTTTTTTTGGTAAACTAATTTTTAAGGTTGGCGTCATGTATCTTTTATCAGGAGATTTTTCAATGTGGATGAGTGTTTCAGGCTAATAATTATTGCTTGTAAAATAATATTTAATTTTAGTTGACGTGTACCCGGCTCCAATTCTAGTGTACCGGAAAACTTTTGTGCATCTTTAAGGTCGATATAATATTATTGTAAAGAAATTAAAAAGTTTACGGTGGTCCTCGACTTCTTCTTTCATTCACTTCCTCGTCATACATTCTCCTTACACCCCTTTCTATGTTCAACACGTACGCTATATTTTACCACGCATAAATGTTTGATTCATTTCATCATGCCATGTCTCTGTCGAACGTCCCCGAGTTTTGCTACCACTCACTTCATGTACAAAAACAACATTGTAACTGTTGAAAAAATGCAATATATCGAGTTTTATTCGAGTCAGTAGCTCATTTCAGTGCGGAGATGATGAGTTATGCGACTTTTTCTACAATTCAAACTACTATCCAAATACTCCTGGCACTAATACGAACAAACTCTAAAATTTTCAGATAAATCGGTCCAGTAATTTTATTTATTTATTTATTCAAACGCGTTACGAGTTACAAGCGACAGTGGTGAACAGGATAATAATATCAATAAATTAAAGAACAATTAATGTGTACACAAAAACACTATTGCAAGTGATGCAGTTACTAATATAAGTGCAGTAAGTTATATAGTTTAACTAATTTATACTAGGCTTGTATAAAACCTGTCATAAATCGAAGTATGAGGAGTCTATGATAATAGTCAGTAGTGAATTTATTGTTACCCACAACATTAATTGTACTTGGAATAGCTGAGTAGGTATCGCAACTTGGCAGTAACAATTCAGGGCTATCAGTCTATAGGGAACAAACAAAGAAACATTCATTTTTATAAACATATATACTAACGTAAAATGTAATATTATGAGAGAATCATTTTAACAAGTTGAAGAGAGGAGATATTATTGTAGAATCAAAACAACAAGTGACACAAAACCAGGAAATACACTTTCATTGTACAATAAGTTATTTATACATACGAAGATAGCGGAAAGAAAAATAATTCAGTTAGATGAAAGTGATAACAGGTTCCATAATAGGTACAAAGCAGTGATGGGGAGTGCTCAGAATGCTCGGTGTACTTGATTTTCAATAATTTAGATGCATTTATCGGATAAATGTTTAATGTTACAATTATTATGTAATTTGTACCCGCCTTTTCCGATCCTTTTCTAATTGATCAAATGGAAAACAGAAAATGCGTTATAGCCCACACAAATACACCAATTCTACGTTCGATAGTTTTTGCTGCTTCGTGTTGAAAGATTTTTTAAACAGCTAGGACGGGTTGTTTCGGAGAATTTGAACAATTCGTCAAATTTCAAAGTTAATTATCAAGTTCTGTGACAGATTTTTTCAAGTTCTGTTATTATTTCAGTTCTGTCAAACAACCCGCCTATAATGATATAATAACAGAACTTGAATAGGACTTTTACGGAACCCGAAAATGAACGTTGAAATTTGATGAATTGTTCAACATCTCCGAAACAACCCGTCCTTAATATTTCTGACCGACTAATCTTAGAAAGTAGTTGCTTTGAGAAAAATTGGAAAGCTTAAGAAATCTGATAGTATTATTGTCCCAGCGTCTGGACGGTGTAGGCCAAGGCTGCCCAACCTTTTTAACAGTTGGGCCAAATTGACGATTTTGAATCACTGGCGGGCCACTGAATACCTGACGATTCCTATTTCCATGGGGGGGGGGGTTGTTAGAGAATTTCTATAAAACATAATTCCTCACAAAAAAAATTCAAAATGAGTGCTCCCCACCAAATATTTGAAATCCATGGGGGGGGGGTTGTTACGGAGCTTCGCTGAGAAAAAATTCCGCGCACCCAAAAACATCATATGTGATTCCCCACAACAATTTTTCGAATTCCATGGGTGGGGGGGGGGGGGGGGGGTGGCTACAAGATTCCATTTCGGACGCAAAAAATACTATATCAAAACCGGTGTATTTTTGTATAAAAAGTAAGTTCAACAGGTTAGATTTTTCGTCGCTGATTCTCGGTCTGAGTAGCCCAAATAGCGATACTTTTTCAAATTGGCGGATTGGCGGGTTTTTTGAAAATGGTTCACGCGGGCCACTTATAATTCGTTCGCGGGCCACATTATGGCCCGCGGGCCTGGGGTTGGGCAGCCTTGGTGTAGGCCCTCTGATTGGTCAAATTCATATTATGTGATTCGGATAAATTCTGCATTGGGGGTCTGCAGGCAAATATCGTTTCTCCTCATATAATTTTTGGATAATATCGAAGAAAATATGTTTTAGAAAGTTTATAATCCATTGGATTAATTAAATTACAGTGAAAATTATCCACAATTACGTGATTACGTTTGACGTTTGACGAAAAAAGCACGCGTTCATTCAATATGGCCGGCAATAGCTGGCCGATACAGAGCGCACCTCTGGCGGTGTAAAAACTAACCAAATAACTGGCGCGAATATTTAAATATGCAAAATTACTTGACCATTAAGCGTTTCATAAGAAGATTTCTTCTGGAAGTTTATTTAAACTTTGCAATGGCATTTTTAATTATTATTTATAATTTTTTTTGCTTATTAATTATATCTGATTTTATATTGACATGTTTTATAATTTCTAAAATTTAAAAATTATTTATTTGCGATGCTTTAATCCTGATTGTTTATTTATATCTTAAGAAATAGGGTAAAAATACCGTTTGAAGAGAATATGTTTAATTTTTTTATTTAGTATTTCAACTTTCAATTTATTAGAATAACCGTTATTAAATGTTATTTGTTTTATGAATATATTGTTTTATGCAATTTTTTTTTCAGGTCTTAAAATACTTCACACGGGATATAAAGCATCACAAATAAATAATTTCGAAATTTTAGAAATAAGAGAACATGTTTATAAAAGTAGATATAATTAACAAGAATTTTTTTTCTAAACTCTCTTTTAAATATTTTCCCACTTAACTGGTCTTTCATATTGTAATTCCTAATTCGTATAAACCCAGCCTACTCTTACCCCTCCCCCCTCCTTCCACTTCTTTTTTCCAATTGTAATCTATATTTAATTTTTGACTTCGGTGTATACTTCGTTCATGAAACATGTATTGGTTGTATATAATAAAGTGATGTTAAAAAAGTTATTTGTTTTTTAATAAAATAAAGTTTAATAGGATAACATTATTTTATCTATTTCCATTGTATATCAATGCATACGTACATAATAAAATGTAAACATTATATTTATTTATTAATTGGACAATTTGCATAGCGCCGCTTTTGTGAGATATCACCTCAGGGGCGCTATATTGTAATAATCTACCTTTATATATAGATTTTTACTCTCCTGATGAAGGTGTATATATATTCTAACTTTAAGCTTTATTAGATACAGTAACAGTTGTAGGTAAAGAATTACCACCAGTTGGAGTAAAATTTACACCTTTTAATTAAACCGACTGTTAATCTCATCGCACAATTACCCTCCTTTTATCCATAAACACGGGTACAATTAATCAATATGTAATAATCTATTATTTCAGTCAACCTTGTTATAACTATCTTTGATTGTTGTGACAAACTATACGATATTGATTAAACTTATAGACATTGACGGTTGTAACACATATTTAAGCACTGCAAGTCTCCTATGAGCAAATTATATTAGGTACCATAACAGTTAATATCAGTGCCGTGTAAGAAGTGCCGCCCGCAGGGCCTAGCAGCCAAAACCCGCGGAGCGGGTTTTTAACTGCTAGTCCATTATTATTTCTAGAGAATCAATACAAATGTTAACAAATTTAGTGACCAGATCTGAGTAGTCAAATACCTCTTGACATTACTTTTCCTTCATGTTGACGCAACTATTAATCTTCCATTAACACTGTCTTAGCAATTTTTCCCATCCTATTTTACCTACAAGTACCTGTCATTATCTGACTATACCCACTTACCCACGTGTGTGTTTGACATATTACAACAATAAATTCGACTGTCTAACCAGTTTATTGGTGGAGCCTGTTTGATGAACATCTCTTTGTGATCAGTGCTGTTATTGATATCAACTCAGGATAGAAGGCCTGTGCAGTGAACATATTCGGTTCCCTCAGTGTCTTTCGTATCTAACCTGGATGTTATGGAAGCGTGTGCATGAAATAAATCATATCTCCCGTGAGTGAAACCAACCATCAACATCTTTGAAGAACATCAAAGAGGTAAGTCGGATTCCTTCCTTACTTCATGTTCACCATCTCCAACCATAGCTATGTCAACTTCCAAGTTCACAATTATTTTTTACAGACCACTCTTGATTCGCCTATTGCGATCACACTTCATCCTTAGACTCTCTACTCCATAGCCTTATACATACACCAATTAGGACGCCATAATCCCCCTGGCTCTGGGCAGATGACAAAAACGGTGTTATATAAATTACCTAATTATTATTATTCACATACTTTTAAATACAGTTTGGTCTCCGGGTGAGTTCTGTAGACATTGATGGTGGTCAGAACAAAAAAAAGATTTTTTTTTGACATTTGCAAACATATGTGTCTATTTTTTGTTTTATTTGATACAATACTGTGCATATGTTTTTATAAAACATTATTTGATAATGTGGGCACCACTGGGTGCTTTACACATGCTGGGGATTAAAGAAGACCTTTAAATAGTGCTTTGTAATAATGAAGTCGGGCGGCTACTGTATTTTTACAACCTTGTAAGTGCGAATAATAAACATGTCACTATCACAAACAGCTTTCAAACTGGTTGAGTTGGGATTTTTAGCGTACTAAGCCAATGTCTATATTATCTGTAGATTGTCAAAAGTTTTACGGAAGCACTTGTTTTTTTTTACATAAATAAACATATCATATTAGTAGAAGTAACCGGTAATTAAAATAATAATAATGGGAGATATTAAGAAAACATTTATCGGGTATTTTCAGAAACTATGGAGTACCGTTAAAAACATGCCAAATATTTAGGATGTGGATAGGATAAAGTGGATTTTCAAGTTCTGTGAAGGTTCTATTCAAGTTATGTTATTATTTCTGCTTTATGAATCAACTGGCCAGTTAGGATATAATAACAGAACTTGAATAAAACCTTCACGGAACTTGATAATCAACTTTGAAATTTGATGAGTTGTCTAAATTCTGTGACACAACCCGTCCTTAAAGTTTATTTATCTTCTGATTCTGATCACTGTACTAAAAATGTGTAATTTTTATTTTTATTTGTAAAAAAATATTTTAAAAACGATCTAAAACTGCACATTCCGAAACGGTTCCAACTGGCTACAACATCATTACGACATAGAACCGGTCAGTGGTTGAGTGGGCATAGCGCTTGGGTCTCACCCGAGCGTCGCGTGTTCGATTCCTCGGCTGGCTAAGTCCTCCATCACAACACAAGCAACATTTTCGGCTTTCTGTGGTGGTAGTAGGAGATTTTCAAACATTGTTGGGTTATTCGTAACCTGGGAATGTTTGTCTTTCTTTAAAATAAAAAAAAATAAATAAATAAAAAAACTGCCAATGTCTGGTAAGGCGGTTGTCACCAAGGTTGCCAAATTCACGAATAAAACGAACGTGTCGTTATGGCGGCGAATCGAAAATGTCACAATTTAAATTTAAAATTTATTCGTCAACATAAAAAGAAAATTAAAAATTTCCTTCAATATTGCAATTTTTACCGATTTGAAGATTGAATAAACAACGAAAATTTTGACGAGAATTAGAAAATAACATTATTATTATTTTTTAAATTCTTGGATTTTCTTGGTCACATTTCTAAAGTTTTAAAGGCACGAATCCAATTTTAATTTATCCACTTGCTCGTCCTAATGAAGTTGATATTAACAAACTAATATTGAAACATAAGTAGTGGAATTACACGACCATTGGGAACATTGAGACAAGGGGTGAACACATTGTGATACACGCCAGGTGTACAGTAGGTGGTCAATTTTTTGTATATTTGCAAATTAGTTTTACATCATTTACAGTAATAATCTCACATAATTTTATACATAAGACGTACCATCATAATTAAAGCCAGGCTTGTGTGTGGAGGGGTACGTGTTATTATGTTCGTTATTTCTTTATATATATGTTTTCAGTTTATATTTTCAATGTGTTTTTAGATATGAAAATTTTAATCTTAATTGTTTTTTTATATTTTTGATACTTTCCGGTAGTGTATTTATTATTTATCCTTGTTTTTTAGTTGATATCACTTACGTGATAACAATTCAGCTATAAAAACTATGCAAATACCTAATATTATGGATCATAGTTCCACACAAATAGGTGCAACAATTAGGATACAGGATAGACATAGGATACATATATTTTCATACATCTAAATACAGAGTCCAAAATAAAATTATATAATTATATGAAAGCTCACTCGAATGACAAATAGTACAAAAAAGGTAACAGACCAAAGAGGCACACATAGAGGCACAAGAGACACACATAGAAGCATAAGAGACACACATAGAGAGTGATACATAATAAAAACCAGTGCAACATATTTTTTTATCAACTATTATTTTAGCTGGTTATTTAAGGTTTTTATGTTTTTATATCTGGCTAAGTTATTTATAGCTGAATTATTAGTTAAATGTGCCTAAAATAGATTATTATCAGTTTGAAGCTATACAATATTTATAAAAAGAGGGATTTTATAGTTTTATTTGTTTGTATTTTTAAAGTTAAATTCTAAATTTCCTTTACAATAAAAAATAAATTATTTTATTTTAAATTATGCATATTTGAGCAAAAGTACAAGTTAAAATGTTTGGAAACATCTCTTAATGTTTAGTATAACCTCCCTTGGGGTCAAAGAGAGTTACCCCATCTACCCCATCAGGGGTGCTCAAACTTGAACTGCTGGCGATCTACCTCAATATTATTAGATTCCGATCGATCGACTCTGAGAGGCTGCAAGTATGTATGATGCAGGATTGTCGTCTATGTAGGTAGGGTGTATCGTGGCGCACATATAACTGTATATATAGGGACGTTGCATAATTGTATGGCCACGAATCCACATAGAATTTGGAGGAACGACAGAAATTAGTTCGCAATATGCATTTTTTTAGTCAAGGTAGGTGGAGGTCTGCACTAAAAAGTCAATGAAAAAACTTATATTTATTAAAAATTGCAAGTTTATTGGTTCTTACAAAAACAAACGAGTTCCAGTTTCTAAACTTAACTAAATAATGACTTTGTATGTTGAAGCGTGGCACTGCATGTCCTCAGCATACTTTTCATACGATGGTACGTAATTACCGAGTGCTAATCGCCAGCACGATGACATATGTTCGTCAGTTAGTCGATTGCGATATTTTGATTTCTACAAGCTACAAATAAATAATAAAAAAGAAGACATGAAAAATGGGAAATTTTTCTCGAGATCGACTCAAAAAGCACTCGCGATCGACCGGTCGATCGCGATCGACCGTTTGAGCACCCCTGTTCTAGCAGAAGTAGTAAATTCGGATTCATTTATGATTTTTGTCTTTCGCACTTTTAACTAGCCCAACTCCTTTTTTAAGTAAAATCTCACAAATTTGCCGACCATTTCGAAAAGCAGTGAAATTGCTTTACTCCTCATTTTCTAGTTCTCTGACTTACTGTTGATATTTTCTAGCAAATAAGTTCTTAAATAAAAAGAAAAAACTCTAATGTAACTGATAATTTGGCCACCCACTGTATGTGTATAATATAATCTTAAGAAAATTTCCACAACTATCATAGATAAGAAATAGCGTTATGATTCTGGGCAAACGATTAAAAATAGCACACTTTAATGGTTGTGCAATGAACACTTTTTTATATCTGCAAATTTTATGAAATATTACACAAATAAACATAATAAAATAAACCAGTCTACTGGAATTTTCTTTCTCATACTTAAATATATATTTATAAATATCGTGCCAGGTACTTCACTACCTTTCTCTTCCCCATCTCCTTCCCCTCCCCAACTACCTTCGACCTCGCAACATATCCCAATTGGGGAAAACATAGTCTCACTGGCTCCAGGCGGTTGGAAGCAGTTAATCATAATAAAAATTGGGGCAAAACTACGATGTTTTTGTTTTCTGTGGCCGCAGGAAAACAAAAAAACGCTGTGGTAATGTTTTTTTTTTGTCCGATGTTTTGAAAACATTTGAATGCTGGAGACCAGACTTTATACGACTGTTTCAGACGATAATTTTCAAGCTAGCAAATAAAAAGTCGCTGCCTCGGTTTGAAAACTTCAACGGTTCTTTTTGCAAATAACAGAGGGCGACACTTCCGTTTATAACAATTCCAAACTGTACAGTCATTCAGAAAATAATACTCAGATGTAGAGTTATGCCGACTGTTTCGGAAGAAATTTTATGTACGTATTTCATTTAACGATAAATATTACTATGCATAAAGTCAAATACATCTTCCACTCTACCAATAATTTTAGTTTTATGGACTTTCAATAAAATAATATGCGAAACGAGTGTTGTCTATTTCCAATGCATTATATTTACCATTACTAGTTTACGATAAGTGCTGCTTTTTTATAGATTCCGTTTTCACCATACTAAAGTATTATGCGAACGTTTCTTTTATTATTGGGAAAAATGATAACTTCACAAAAGGCTTGAGTGGAATAACATGTTTATTTCAATTTAAAAGACATGAAAAATTCAGTGATTAGTTTTGAAATAATTGGTTGTAGTATGTTATTTTATTACATCTAGAAGTACAAACGGCAAAAAAAATTATCTTAAAATTATTCGTAATCCAGTCAAAAACACGATTGCAGGTCCTTAATGAAAGTATTGACAGGTTTCCTGGTAAAACTTTTATTAAAATACGAATGTATCGTAACGATGCGCCCTTGAGGCGATTTTCTCACGAAAACGGCGCTATACAAAAAATCCAATCGTTATTATTGATATCAGAACACGTGTTCATAAAAACCCTAATATTTACGGATTTCGTCGTTATTTATTATCAAGGCAAATGTAGGTGCATGAACACCTCGGGGGTTTAGGACCACAGGGTGTCTATCTACAAAAATATTGTTTTGAGATAAACGCTAATAAAGATTGGAATCTCATATGCCCAACTGTATTTCTTAAACGTCTATTACCGAAACCAAGCATAACTCAAAACCCCAATTTTTTACTTAGGCCCCTTTGATCCTAAGCCCCTGACGTCTCCTGATAAATGAGAAATTTACAAAATCAGGAAACGGTCTGCAATACCGTTTTTAACATGCAAAAAATGTGTATTTTCTTGGTATACCTTATATTGTAGGTAAAAGGCATTAAAATCGCTTGACAAACGGAGTCTAGAAACGTTCGATTTCAAACACAAAACTGGTTTTTATTTATTTTGTAAATAATTTTATAACAAAGCAAAAAAGTTAATCAAGTGAAACTGTCACAGATAATCTTAGCTATAATACTGTACTTTTAAAAAGTTGTTTGCTTAACGCGTTCATGCATTTCTATTGAAAAAAATATTTTGTTAAGTAGTTTGCATTTATATTTTATATTGAGTAATTTATTATTTTATTTGTATTCTACTCAAGCTAAACGATAGGAAAACATTCAATTTATCTAAAGCATATTTTTGGTGATCATAATGTACACCAATTCGTTAAAAAGATTAATCAAAATAGTGATTTAGCATTGCTTCGCCTTAACCGGATTACCAATACTTTGAAGTCCAAACAACCCTCTTTGGCAGTTATTATGTAAGATAACTAAAAATGTATTACTTAGAAAAAAATATTAATTTTAATAAATTAGCAGCAGTTTAGTGTCATTTCACTTCAAGTGCGCCCGGTTCTCTTTTAAACGCTTTCTTCGTAGATATATTTAAAAAAATAATTTAATATTCTGGAGCCAAACGTGAACAACATCTATAGAATTTACCAATAAATTGTGTGTACAGTTTACTTTTCAAGTAAAATCAGAAAAAAACTATTGATATATACTATAAATTACATTGGGTTGAAAAGTGTTAATTTCCTATTTATTTTATTTAATGCAAGTATTCCGATACTAGATTTACGTAGGTTTCATTATATTACAGTTTCAACTATAAATTACATTCCTTATCTTGTGCTGATATAAAATTATTAATGTTTGCGAACATAAAATTAGTTGAACGATTTTAGAAACTGGCAGAGAAATCAGATATCAGGTTTCTCCGCGCATAATATATTCATGAACGGTACTTAGCTAAAACAAATAATACTATTGAGGCCTCCTGAATCAAGTGCAAGATTTAATTAAGATCATTTTATGTTATTAAACTAACGTAGAAAGGTTGAATTTATTAATTACTAGTTGAAGTGTACCGGGCGTCGCTTGACTTTTCTCTACTTTCAATAAATATAATATCCATTTATTATATATAATATAAACCTTCCGGAAGAAAGTAGTTTCTATGAACCTGATACTTAATTTTTACTCTGGACTAAAAAAAGGGTATCTTCACAGACATAGGAATTAATAGACGAGAAGATAATGGCGAGGGGTAAAATCAACTGTTGAAGAACGAAGGGGGTAAGGCTGACTGTGATTCGTCAATAAACCAATCTGACAGTAAAATAGGCATCTCGCATTATAATATCACCATTTAGTTCATAAAAGTAAAATCTGCTTTTGAATGAATAGACATTTTTACATGGGAGCGCAAATTACTCGCCACGTTATGAACTAATTTGCGAAGTCCAAATTCGGCAAAGTAAGGCAGCTTCTATTTTCAGAGTCGTAGTTAGTTTCAGAGTATTTAGTTAAGACACTTTTACAAATGTTTCATAATTTACTTACCCCAGTAAACAACGATGAGCACACTTGAGAATCGCTACATTGTGATGTGATAGTATATGTTTCTAAAACTTATCCATATAATACGGTGTGAATAAGCTTAAAATAAAGTAAAATAATGCTTACTTATGGAATGTAATACGACAATTGGGTTTATTCTCTTTTTCACATCTATTTTTACAAGTTTTCATATCACAAGTCAACATTTTGCAGTGTTATTTAGTAAAATGAACCGATGATGCCTCGACCATAGTTCACACAAGAATGATGACGTCACGTTTTCAAATTTCACTTGAGGCCATACGCGAGCACAGCCGGCTCCAATGGAACCGGTATGGGGAGTGGGGATAATACGCTTTTAATCACTTAGGGCAGGTCTACTAATATTCATATGTCTATGGGTATCTTTGTGTTCTACTCGCAGTATTTATTTCAAACATCTAAAATATTTCTTAGCTACAACTTTTCAAACCAGTAACACATGATTTTGCTTTACTTTGTACATAGATCTTCGACCAAGGATATTATTAATTTTGTAGCAACGTTGGATAATTAGAATGCGTAAACTGTTCTTTGTAAATATATCACTACACAAATATTTTCATAAGAAGACGGAAGATGATCAAATATCCTCCATAAACGGATGCTTGCACACATTTTTCACTTCCATTTCACATTGCCTATCTGTGTATTTTTATTATTATTATTACTGTCTATTATTTGAAAATATTGAATGTATTGAATTGCACTATCCCTGCATTATATTCTGGAATAAAAAAATAGAAAATCATTCAAATAAGGATTTTGACCGGGAATTTGAAATAGTTTCTAAAGCTATAATTTAGTTTTATTGTATTTACATCGGCAATAGTAGCTTTTACGTCAGCGTGTGTATTATCAATGAAAAAAAAACTATTTCTACTAGGTACTAAGGAGACTAAAGAGGCCAGGAAATTCAAAACAGCTGCTCAAAAGGAGTCGAAGGACATCGCGGCAACGATAAAAGACAAGTACGGTCCAGGAATCGCAAAAGGTAATTTAAAAAACTATTTGATTTAGACGTTCTTTTGCGTTTTATTCGAAAATAGTTATTTTTTTAACTGGTGTACAAGATAACACTACGCATACCGATTTATAACAAGTTTCTCTGTAAATCTTTAAGTTCCAAAAAAATATATTTTTGAAGATAATATATACAATAAAGTGGTATTCAAACAAATTTAATTTATTTTAATTATTATGACTAATATTTTATCAGGAAATCACTTTTTTAACAAGATGTTTTTTCTTCGTGTAGAATAAAAAAAATATTTTAGAAATCATACGTATCCATTGACCACGTGTGTAGCATTTCCATTGATAAAATTTAATAATATTTATCAAAATTTAATTTCTTTTAAATTCCAGTTGAAACGCACTTGACTAAGCTCGTTATTTAAAGCGAGGGGAATCCATAATATTATCGTTAATTGATTACGCTATAGTCGTGACAAGACAAATTCATCATTATAACCTCACGACTCAGTGAAATTATTGACAACTACAAAGGATAACTGCTGTGAATCAACAATCAACATTTCCCTTGAAACATTACTGTATTCATCGGATGTTTGCAAATCTGATATCGAGAACAGATATCCATTAGAAGAATGTGCGTGACTTTATTAGTAATATAATATGTAATAACAAGGTTCTTCTTCTTGTGACCATTTACCGAAGTGTTTTGCAATGTCGACTATGTTTCAGCAAATAACAGATCAGGAGATACTGGTTAAGGGAGACCTTTTGACTTCTCTAGCAGGACCCTCCCTGCCCATTGCCTTGCACCGCAGTGGGAGGGTTGCATCCATACGTCCGTAACTCCTGCACCCACTGACCCCCAGATTCCTGCACACCCCTTTTTCCTTACAAAACTTCCTGCCCTTAAATAGACCCTCCACACAGCATCCCCAAAGATGATATAGGCCATGAGGGAAACTATTTTCCTCAGGCCTCCCGTGTGGAGCTATATAAAAAGATATATTTTAAAATTATTTTGAACTAACTGAAACCCCCGGCTTTGCCGGGGCTTTGAACGGAGTTGATTGAAATCTGATATGAACGGTAATTGTCCTATTATTTAGAACATGTATTTGACGGCCGGCATAGTCCAGTGGTAACGCATTGGACTGCCATTCCGAAGGTCGCGGGTTCGAACCCGGCGTGCGCAAATAAATTTTATTTGATTAATTTGTGTTATTTCACAATTAATTAATTAAAATAATATATAGTATATATAGTATATTTGCGGCACGTTCCAGAGTGGAAGATACTACCAGTATCGCCCTGGTGTAAGACCACCATTCAGAATTGAAACGTTACTCCAAATGGCTTTAGCCGTGTTTAGTGACTAGATCTGAATAGCCAGGTACTTCCCCACCTTCCTCTTTCCCTTCCCCACTTACCTTCAGCCTCACAACATCCCCCAATTGGGGATGCCATAGTCTCACTGGCTCCAGACGGGAGCAGTTGGGACTCTTGTGAGGTATTCACTATAAAAAAAAAAAAACGACTGTCTTCTTATGTTGACGTTATAGTGTGCAAAACTCCACAAATCTTGTACTAAAACTGTAGACATGTATTAAAAAAAAAACCTCACGAGAGACTATTTTTATATTGGTATGTATATGAATAGATAACTGCACACAGGAGGCCCTGAAGAAAACTCTTCCCTCAGAGCGCGTATCTTTGGGGATGCTGTGTGGAGTGTCTTTTTAGGGAAAGGGAGGGAGGAGTGAACCCGGATTTTCAAGATATCCGGCATATCAATCAACAACCGAGATGCTGAACACAAGAACTAGATTTAAAAACGACTCGTTCTCAAGTGGAAAACGTGAACCGTGTACTAATAATGATGTAGGGGACGTTTGGCAGAAAGTCATTATGAAACCGGTTGACAATTTTGTGAGGCACTCAGGACTTTTCAAAACTTTGTAAAAATTAGCACTCAGGACTTTCCAAAACTTTGTAAAAATTAAATTTAAATCTAAATAATAATAATAAATTTAAATGATGCTATCTATTATTAACTTTTAAAAGTATTTTAGTTTTTTTTATTTATTATTGTGACAGCTATTTCGGCGTTCAAGGCCATTTTCAAACTGTGGTTAGGCCACTTTTAAACGACAAATATATATAATTCTATTTACCCCCGCCCAATTTCAATTTTTATGATGTCTAATATGATTTATTACCGGTTATACTGATTTACTGGGAAAATAATTGCGACAGAAGATTCTCAATTCTGTGGGGTACTTTTAAATCTGTTTTCCCCACGTAATGTTTTCTTGTTTAATAATTACGTAACTGCCATTCGCTTATTTACGTGTGTTATATTGTTTGGGTCTTGTGACTGTACTGAGAAGTGGGAAATAAATAATTTAACTTACTTTATAATAGGATATTAACATACCAAACTCGTTACATAGTAGGTGCATAGTGTAAAAGTTAATATTTAGAGAGTTTTAAAGTAAATATGCAGGCTGGAAATAGTGCGACGGTTACGTAGGTCGTTTGCGGTAACATGTAGGTGAATGAATGAAGAACTGCGTACGAGAACCATCGGTCCAGCTCGTCGGCGCAACGTCGTCGGTCGACCGACAGTACGCGTGGCACTATTTCCAGCCGCCAACCTCAGTAGAATTGGACTTACAGATCTCCGGTGGGTCTCCCACAGATAAGATGTAGCTCGTCTCAACCCATCAGGAAACTGTAGCGGAGGCTCGCCTCAGCGTTGTGGAGTCTGCACTTTTAAGCTCAACCCTGCAACAAACAAACACACACAACATTAGTACATAATAACAGAAACCTGTCAATATTATACAAATTTGATGCCATCGAAAAAAAATTGTATTTCCTATAGAATTAACCATTACACCGCGTGATGTACGAGTATATATATATATTTGTATTTTATTTGGATTTATGCCCAGATGGGTTTTTAGGGTTTTTACCAGGGGCGGCTCGTGAATTTTGGATGTACTAGAGCGCTAATATTACAAAAATGGCATTATTGATGTTGTTGAAGCTGAAAACGATTTTTATTTTTTTTTCGAAATTCGATATTTTGTATGAAGATATTCAGGAAATCCGTGGGGCGCATGGCCAAACTAGAATAACAATAACAGCAGAACAAGAAAAAACAAGAACATTAAAACTAAAACTTAATATAAAAGAGGAGACAGTTTGTGCTCAGAAATGAGAATTTCTGAGTAGACATTTTAAAAAGGTACAACAAGGAGGCAACCGAAACCAAACAACTAACGGAAGTTTTAGAATATGGCTTATTATAAAATATTAAATAATTTTGTTTTTAAAGCCCGTTTAAATTCAGCCAAATTCTGGAGATTAGTAAGAGGTGAAGGAAGTCTATACCAGATGAGCGGGCCTGTTACACTAAAAAAATCATAGTAAACGGCTCGTGTTTAATTTGAAGTGGGTTAATTTCCACTTTCAAGATTTGCATTCATTCATTCAAGGAAACAAAATCGAATACATAAAGATAGCAGCAAATAAAAATGTGCGGTAAAGAATATGAATGCAATGTCGGTAGTTCTTATTCGAAGTATAATACAATTAAATAGGAGCGAAAGAGATAGGGTCCCATTAGCTCAGCTGGTAGAGCGGCGCCCCGGCAAGGCAAGGGTCCTGGGTTCGTGTCCTAAATGTGACCTATCTTTTTCTGATTTTTCTGTTTCAAATGTTCGTTTAGTAATTGCTAATATTGTCTACAATAGTGAAAAATATTTATTTAAAAATAAAATATTTGATATTATCTAAAGGACTACAAAATGAAACTATCCTACAGTGTGTGGTAATTGAAACAGAGTTGTGTAACATTATCCTACAGTGTACGGTAATTAAACCAAAGTTGTGTAAAACTATCCAACAGTGTGTAATAATTGAACCAAAGTTTTGTAAAACTATCCTACATTGTGTGGTAATTGAAACAAAGTTGTGTAACATTATCCTACAGTGTACGGTAATTAAACCAAAGTTGTGTAAAACTATCCTACAGTGTGTGGTAATTGAAACAAAGTTGTGTAAAACTATCCTACAGTGTGTGGTAATTGAAACAAAGTTGTGTAAAACTATCCTACAGTGTGTGGTAATTGAAACAAAGTTGTGTAAAACTATCCTACAGTGTGTGGTAATTGAAACAAAGTTTTGTAAAACTATCCTACAGTGTGTGGTAATTGAAACAAAGTTGTGTAAAACTATCCTACAGTGTGTGGTAATTGAAACAAAGTTGTGTAAAACTATCCTACAGTGTGTGGTAATTGAAACAAAGTTGTGTAAAACTATCCTACAGTGTGTGGTAATTGAAACAAAGTTTTGTAAAACTATCTTACAGTGTGTGGTAATTGAAACAAAGTTGTGTAAAACTATCCTACAGTGTGTGGTAATTGAACCAAAGTTGTGTAAAACTATCCTACAGTGTGTGGTAATTGAACCAAAGTTATGTAAAAATATCCTACGGTGTGTGGTAATTGAACCACAGATGTGTAAAAGCATTCTTTCTTGCTTTGTAAAGCGTCTTTGAAGTATTTTTACATATTGAAAATATATTAAGAAATTGTAGGAGAAATTTAAGTGGAAAAACACTTCCAGTTATGAGATTACCTTCTTTGCTTCCCTCAAAAAAAGCTATTATTATATTAAATTTTTACCCGTAGAGTCCAATTTGTTAGCTTTTCGGAACAGCTCATATTATGGTATCATAGAAATATTTGTGTCTCCCTTACCCTCATAGTAAGAAATATGAAGTAACGGTGTTAGAAAGAGAAAATATGAAACGCAAAACTTGCTATTGTTTATCTATCTGCATAGACAGACTGAGCCACAGTCACATAGATGTTAACAGAATAATTAAAATGTACACATCTATGAAATCAAAGGTACGGACCGCAATTTGAGAACAAATTATGAAACTTTGTGAATTTTATATTAATTGTTTTTATATGAATCGACAAAAAGTACAGTGGCAATAAAGATTTCTATGCATACGTCTAATAATACATTTGTCTGTAATTCAGTGTTTATACGAAAAAATATAAGGCGAACTATATATAAATAACGAATTTTGAAAGCGTATTTTATCACCTTTCTAAAACAGTTTTTAGTTTTCGGATACGTTCGGAAATATCCCATTTATTTGGACTTTCTGAAAGCATTTTTAAGAAATATAATGGTCAATATGCCAGAGGCCTAAGGGGTTAATATGAATTAAATTAGCAAAATTTAAAGAAATGTTAAAACCGGAACTAAAATCTAACTTAAAAATTGTGATTTATTTCTGTTTAATAATCATGAAACAAATCACGCGTCTTTGGAAATCAAATTAATTAAATGTATCTTTAAGAAATATAACAATCAATATGCCAAAGGCCTGAAGGGTAAACTTCAGAAAATAGTGTAAGTTATGTCCCAGTAAATAATGAAGAAGTGTACAATAATAGTACCTACCACACAACAAGCGCAAATCGCTAAGCACAATATACTGGAAGCGAAACTACAACATATCCATATCCTGCCAAATAACCCAAGAACGTGCAAGTCGTGCACGCAATGCATTGTTTATTTCCGCTATTTAAATGCATTAATATTTAAATAAGATTTTGATTAGATTTATTACCTACTTTGTGATTATATCAGTGTTTTATGACATTTTTATAGCAAACGCAATCATTTTATAGACACGTGAATAGTTCAAAAAGATAATACAGCATTCCCGCTATGCATTGCTAAAAATATTGACATTGATTTTCACGTGCTGCATATAAAAAGAAATTCAATATTCATTTTGCAAGAACGCAAAAATCTAGTATGATGATGTTTCACTTTGGATACACAGATGGCAGTACTAAGCTTTAGAATATATTTCATAGATGGCATTACCTCTTGCAATAAAAACAATCAAATCATTGCCTAAAAATAAAGGAGATAAATAATAATAAACGTATTTTTTGTTGATATTGAACAGGTTTAAGCACATTATACACAAAAGTTAATTAAAGTATTAAATACCAATTGATTGACATACTAATCGTGAAGAAAAGTCTTGTCTGTGCTTGCCTCCTACATAAAGATAAGTTGTGAATCATTATTGTTTTAGAGATGTGAATTCTTCGTAAAAATGATTTAAAGTTTTTGTGATTGATATCTAACTGAAAATACAAATGTTATGACAGAGAAACAATTCGTGTAATTATTTTCATGACAACCCATGAATGAAAAATCGGTGACTAACTCGAATAATTCATCAAAATGACAATTCAACACGCCTATAAGGCGAAGCTTAAGGTTAAACGCAACGCTCGTTGTATTCTACGTGTTCACAGATGGCGTTAATTAATTAATTTTGTTTAAATACGCTTTTGCAAGGTATTGCTTTACAGTATTAAGACAAATTATTTGTTTGCGCCCTCATATACGCAATATGAATATGAATAAATAGTTTTGTCCATATAAAAACTCAATTCTATCGAGAAAGGCATACAAATACAATATTGGATTGAATCATCGGTAAAATATTGTATTTGTGTGCCTTTCTCGAAAGAATTAAGTCTTTAAACGAACAAAACTATTGATTCATATTCATATTGCGTATATACGGGCGCAAACAAATGATTTGTCTTAATATTGTAAAGCAATACCTTGAAAAAGCGTATTTAAACAAAATTAATTAATTAACGCCATCTGTGAACACGTAGAATACAACGAGCATTGCGTTTAACCTTAATGCCAAATCACTATTTTAATTAATCTTTATAACGAATTGGCGTACATTGTGAATAACAAAATATGCTTTAGATAAATTGAAGGTTTTCCTATCGCTTCGCTTGAGTATAATACAAATAAAAATATAAATTACTCAATAAAAAATATAAATGCAAACTACTAAAAAAAATATTGTGTCAATAGAAATGTATGAAAGCATAAAGGAAACAACTTTTTAAAAATACATTATTATAGCTAAGATTATCTGTGACAGTTTCACTTGATTAATTTTTTTGCTATCTTATAAAATTATTTAGAAAATAAATAAAAACCTGTTTTTGGCTTGAAATCGAACGTTTCTAGACTCCGTTTGTCATGCGATTTTAATGCATATTACCTACGTTATACGGTATACCAAGAATACACACATTTTTTCTTGAAGTTTCCTCTTAAAAAGTGATATACAGTCATGAAAAATGACGAATGAAGTGAGGTTTACATGTTAGTTTTTGATCATAGCTTTTAATGACTTGAATTGGAGCAGTCTGCTCAGGGCCCCGACTTGTCAAGGTGCAAACGAGCCAACCTTGTGCCCTTGAGGCTCTTACTAGCGCTAGGGCCGGCCCTGTGTTGGGTACAGTAAGACGTACACATATAAGTAGGAAGATACCTTCACGTTATATTAAAAAACTTACCTTTTTTAAGGATTTTACACTAGAACTCATTTTTAATCGAAGGTATTCATAATAGTTTTAAGCCATCACAAATTTTCACTTTGGTAACTACTGAGGAAGGAACTGTCTAGGGTCACGAAAAGATTTTTAATGGATATATTCTCGTAATTAATGCTTTTTTATACATATTTTTAGATGCCGATAATTGCTTAAGAATCACGATTCATAGCAACTTTTTCAAACATTTTATTATTATTCTCTGATAACAGAATCTGTAAAATGGCCAGAGGTCAAAGGAAGATAAAATAATTGCATTATTGGGTTTGACGATCAATGGAAATGTTTAAAATTACGCAATACTGACAGCCGCTTTCACAAATCTAACTGCGCATCAAAAGCACGATCGAAAGGTACCTACCGATATGTTTGATTTACTCAAACAGCATCCCTAAATATGACACCATCCTCTTATTCTACGTATACATCCGCGATCCGAACTGCCGAACTGAACCTCAACTTAGGTATATACAACCTATAACGAAGCAACCGCAAACGGCGCGAAACGCCTCTTGCAGTTGCTTCGCCCCTTTCCCATAATTCGTAGCTCGGTTCACGTGTCGGTTCGCAAATGTATACGTACCATTAGAAGTTAAACTCTAAGTGTCACACTAGTTCTGTAACACAAAGTGGCTTTTACCTATGCGAAATTAGGGCCTTTCGTGTGGAGATAATGTTGAAAAAACTATAAAAGTGACCTAGGCTTAGTCTATATTGACAAATGACAAGGGTTACGGGGAAAGTTTAACAACTATTTTGAGACTTGGGTCAAAAGAAAGTCACTAAACTGTCTCTTAAGTGACAAAATGTCACCGTCAACGGAATCGCTGTTGATTGGCAGGTTTTGACAACAGAAGCTCTCACTTTCAAAAAACCTCTTTGTCAACGATATTAATCTTTGTTAAAAATGTATTTATGTTTCAACGTTTTCAAAAACGTGACCAAATGGTCTAGGGGCAAAGCTATCGACTAGCAAGTCGGAAGCGCAAGAAAATCTTATTTAATTGATTAGTGTTATCACAATTTAGAAATTAAAAATAATATGTAATATATTTGCGACACGTTGCAGAGTTGAAGACACTCTCAGTAACGCCCTGGTGTAAGACCACCATTCAGAAATGAAAATTTGCTTGAAATGGCTTTAGATGCGTTTGGTGAACAGGGGGCGTACTCTGTATCTAAAAAACAAACCAGTAAGTTCGTTGTTTAACCTTTCCTTGCCGGTGCTATCAACTGAGTGAACATGGTCTCTAATTAATAAAATATCTCTGTAAATATATTTAACACAGAGTTCAAATTTTAGGTATTTCTCCGCAATACATCAATGTATTGCATTAAGTAATTACAATATGTAAATATTTACCGACTATACAGGGTGTATCGGCACGTACCCGACAAACTTTAACCAGCTATTCCTTAGCATATTTGGAGTAAAAAATCTTATTTGCACTTTGCTGTCCGGTAACGTTTTATTTTAATAAAACATTTACTATTCATATTTTCACCACATGTCACCACTGTTTTATCCTTTGTCAAAGTTTGAAAACCCATCTGGCAATATTTTATTCGAATTCCGTTGAATAATGTACGTGTGTACCTATATTGGCGCGCTTTTACAATCACAACGAAATGGCACGGCACCATTCGTCTCATTTTTAACTATTATTATTTAGTGTGTGCGAAAGACCGAAGTCGCTTTTCGACTTTTTTTTTTTTTTTTTTTTTTTTTTTTTTTTTTTTTTTTTTTTTTTTTTTTTTTTTTTTTTTTTTTTTTTTTTTTTTTTTTTTTTTTTTTTTAAAGAAAGACAAACATTCCCAGGTTACGAATAACCCAACAATGTTTGAAAATCTCCTACTACCACCACAGAAAGCCGAAAATGTTGCTTGTGTTGTGATGGAGGACTTAGCCAGCCGAGGAATCGAACACGCGACGCTCGGGTGAGACCCAAGCGCTATGCCCACTCAACCACTGACCGGTCCTTGCTTATAACAGCTGTTGAACACGAAAAGCAATGCCAATGACAGTGATGTAATGTGGAAATTTTTAATTTTTTTGTTGATAATTGAAAAAAAATGCTACCGGACAGCAAAGTGCCCATAACATTTTTTACTCCAAATGTGCTAAGGAATAGCTGGTTAAAGTTTGTCGGGTAGGTGCCGATACACCCTGTATAGCACCGGAGGGCAAAGAATTTTTGAATACCGTAAGGGAAGGGTTAATACGGGTTTGTGACGTGGCTAAACCTTCGGCAGGAAAGTTTCGAAAGATAAAGAGTAGGCCCCCAGTTCTGAATACAAGGTACTTCCCCACCTTTCTCTTCCCTTCCAGGGGGACCGTCAGCTTCACAACATACCCCAATTGGAGATGTCATAGTCTCACTGGCTCCAGACTGTTGGGAGTAGTTGAGACTTTTGTGCGGTTTCACAATAAATAGATTAAAAAAGATCTCAGAGTGCAAAATAATTTTACAAGAATGTGTCAGTTTAAAAATGCATGCGGTTACAACGACGGCTTCTGGGATATTTGTACATATACACACTTATAACTTTGTTGCGTTTGTTTAATTAATACTTGCACGTGTGAAATATCACCCGTATTATGAAATGTGTATGACCTAGTAACACAATATTAGCACAGTCGATGCGACCGAGAAAGGAGATTAAATTTCGTCTGTGGCTTATCTTCACTTCGGCCTTTATCAAAGGTGATTTTATACAAATGTTTTCTTTTTAATATTTAATATCAAACCGCAGCAATCTTGATTTAATATCTCTTGTTTTCTCAGCATATGTACATTACCTTCAAAGTTTACATGTTTTCTTTTTAGAGATGCTTTATGAAATTTGCATAGTTTTAGGTACTCTGAAATTCAAATCAGTAGAATTAATTTCATCCTGCAACGTCCTTTCTACCGTACAAAGGAATTCCTCAAATTATTTTGTATGATATTTTTTTTTATTGTTCATCAAGAAAAACATTTTAAATGCGTCCGAAACCGAGTAATAATTCCTTACTAAGAATTTTTCAATCAAATTTTTAACGAATCATAGTTATTTATGCAAAATAAAAACTTTCTATAATGTTTATAATATATTTATAAAATATGAAACTTTATAATTTTTTCTGTAAAATTTGAAAGTATTATATTATCATCAGCGAGATATTATCATCAGACTAGATATTATCTATCATCAGGCGAGATATTATCTTCAGACGAGATATTATCATCAGACGAGATATTATCATCAGACGAGATATTATCATCAAACTAGATATTATCATCAAACTAGATATTTTCATCAGACTAGATATTATCATCAGACTAGATATTATCATCAGACTAGATATTATCATCAGACTAGATTTTATCATCAGACTAGATATTAAGTCCAACAGAATTCAGGTCTAAACTAAAAACTTACCTTTTTAAGCTATCATACCGTTAAATTAAATATACCATTCCTGAGAGAAAGTCCAGTTATATCCAATTATGTCCTAAATCCTGTATCTAAATTTCGCTAATAAACAATTAGTTAATGTTTATTTTTATTTTATTTTTTTTTTATTTATTTTATTTATTTGGGAAAATCAACAGATTATTTACATATATAAGAATAAACTAAATAATAAAGATAAAATCCAATAACAGATTTTCACTTAAAATTATAATAATAATAAAAAATATTAAAACAAGAAACTAAGGGTTCTGTACCCGTGGCCTGAGAAATTTACAAAAAATACAAAATTGTAAATAATAAATAAAAAAATAATAACAGATCTAGGAACACAAATAATATACTAATAACCAGCTAAATTTCAAAAATTTAAATTTAACTGATATACTAATAACCAACTAAAATTCAAAACAAAATGTATTGTAAAATTTAAACACAGCAGCAATCAATAACACTACACAATAGCAATAATAACAATATAATAAATGTATACCTACAACTAAATTGAACACATGAGTATAAATTGGAAGGTAAGTAACTGGAAAGGATTCAAAGCAATAACATGATAACTTCAAGTAGAATATTTAAAATTATTTAATGTTAGTTATTACATATCTTTTAAAGGTTCCTAAATTACTTGAGAATATGTCCATATCATTAAAATTCTTATTAAATATACTACAGGCTCTGAATATAAACGCATTTTGTCTTATATTAGTAGAACATTTATGGAGATGAAAAAGTGATTTTTCTCTAGTTCTAACGCTCGGAACTCTAAAATTAATTTCAGACAGAAGGGGAGAACAATCAATAAAGCCATTGATAATTTTATGGAGATATATTATATCTGCGGAGTCTCTTCTAGTTTTTAATGGCTTAAGTCCATAAAGGTCCATCGAGCTGTTTACGTCAAGGCTTGAATTTAGTTTGAAATTTAAATGATGGACAAATTTTCTTTGGATGGCTTCAATGCGATTTATGTAAATATTATATTGAGGATTCCATATGGGAGAAGCGAATTCAAGATGACTGCGAACATAAGAAAAATACAATATTTTAAGTGTTATGATATTATTAAATTCTTTTCCAATACGGAATAAGAATCCTAGCATTCTAAGGGCTTTCTTAACAATCATATCAATATGAGCCTCAAATGTAAGTTTACTGTCAAGTATAACACCTAGATCACGAATTTGTGTAACTTTTTTGAGTAGTTGGCCAGCTATATGATAATTATGGTCAAACTTAATTTTATTTCTAGTGAAGGTAATTACATAACATTTAGAAGTGTTCATGTTGAGACGATTGCGGATACAATAATCATTAAGCCTATACAGATCTTCTTGTAGTTTAAAGCAGTCAATTATAGAATTAATAGGCAGGAATATTTTCATATCATCAGCGAAAAGTAGAACATTTGCATAATTAAAGCATTTTATAATGTCGTTGATGAAAATTGTAAACAGTAACGGTCCCAGGTGAGATCCTTGGGGCACACCTGAGGGTATATTTACAATCTCAGAGATGAAGCCATTTATTGTTACTCCCTGAGTGCGCCCATTAAGATAGGAGACTAACCATCTATATAAATCCCCATGAATTCCCAAAGCTAGTAATTTGGACAAAAGAAGACTGTGGTCAATTTTATCAAACGCTTTTGAGAAGTCTGTATAGATTACGTCAACTTGGATTTGATCATCCATTGATTTAGTAATATTTTCAATGAAAATGGCAAGATTAGATACAACCGATCTTTTTTTCATAAAGCCATGTTGGTTCACGAGTATTACAGACTCGATGCAGTTATATAGTTGTTCATGAACAATTTTTTCAAAAATTTACTAAAGATTGGTAATTTAGATATCGGTCGATAGTTCTGGACATCATTTTTAGCCCCAGACTTAAAAACAGGTGTGATGAGAGCTGAGAGCACTCTTCCAACGATCAGCAAAGATACCTTCTTTCAATGAGGATTGAAAGAGCAATAATAGGGGCTTCGAGATTACCTTGCTACACATTTTGATAAAGAAAGCCGGAATTTTATCACTACCCGCACCCAGTGAGCTAGAAATAGTATCGATTATTTTTTCTATTTTCTATGTTAATTAAGTGTTACTCTCAAGTGACCTACCAGATAAGTATTGTACTGTATATTAGATAGTAACAACATAGTAGAAGTGTATAATATACTTGTACAGCGCCCTTGAGGTGAGGTGATTTTGCACAAAAACGGCGCTGTAAAATTCATCAAAATATTATTATTATTATTATTATCGGTTTCATGATAACTCAACAGAGTGACTATTGTACACACCTTTAAAAAGTGATATAAAGTCGTTAAAAAGGATGAAAAAAAAAATTAACTTAACCTAACCTAGTTAACTCAGTTAATAAAATTTTTGTTTCATCACTTTCCATGACTTTATATAACTTTTTAAAGATGTGATGAATTATCATTTTGATGATTTATCCGGTCACCGATATTATCGTCAGACTAGATATTATCATCAGACTACATATTATCATCAGACTAGACTCGTTTTGGGTTTGACGAACGGACTTTTTCGGCCATTGAATCCTTGAGGTCATTCAAGTCCTTCTCCTACCAACTACCTCCTACACACCCTCACGCTCGTGAGGGTAACCTGAGAACCGCACGAGAGAGCGGTCTGGGGTTTGCTGTCTGCTGTCTGCTAGCCAATAAACTAACCAACTAACCGGGTGTTCAGGATTCGCTAAAATATTTTTTTATTACGTTTTAATGATAATAAATCATAAAAATATTTTTCAGGTCTTTCATTTAACTTGTTCTTTGATTTATAAGATGTAGATAACGACGAATTTACACTTAAATATTCTATATATGTAAAATTGAATGTTTTTTTTTTGTTTTTGCCCTATAGACTGTTTGTGCCCTATGGACTCAAAGACTACTGAACAGATTTCGCAGAAATTTTCAAAGTGTGTTTTTATTGGTGCCAGGAGTGTTTAGAAAGTTGTTTGCCCGAGGAAAACTTAACGCATTAACTCTGCATTGAAATGATATACGGATTCGAATTACAGTCGATATAATGTAGTTTTTCTAAAGCAATAATCTGGTATACAGTAGTGAATGGGGATAAATTTCGGGAAGGAAAGATGTCTAAGGAGAATTTACAACGTGGAAGGGAATGGCGGAAGAAGTTGGGTAAGCCCGAGTAAAGCATGAAACAAATACTTGTGTTCAGTAAAGTTTGGTCAAAACTTTACTACAAACCATTCATACCTCCGAGCTAGTTCTCAAGAATAAAAACGGATAGGTCATGAAAACGGTCCTCATGTTCCAAAAGCAAGAAAACAAAACAATGAGTGAAAAATACTATGGTTTGAGAAGATATAGATGAGTCATTCCCAAAATGGTCTACATTGACCCCCCTCCCCCTCATATCCCCCAAGTTCTCAGACTTTCTGACAGCACATTGAAGAAATATACCGATATAAGAAATATACCAGTATAGGCAATATATCGGTATAAGAAATATACCGGTATAAGAAATATAACGGTATAAGAAATATACCGGTATAAGAAATATACCGGTATAAGAAATATACCGGTATAAGAAATATACCAGTTTAAGAAATATACCGGTATAAAAAATATACCGGTATAAGAAATACACGGGTATAAGAAATATATCGGTATAAATATACCGATATGCCAGAGTCCTGAAGGGTAAATATTCAACTTAATTCAGGATTTCATCCGGATTCCAGCTCTAGGTCTTTGGAAAATCGTCGGCAAAATAAACAGGTGATTATTTAATAAAATGTATTTTTAAATTTGTTAAATAACTACAGACAATTTTTGAGCCTGCTGTGGTCATTTGATCCCTTGCGAACGAAACCTGTTTGGGGCGAATCAAGTTTTCATGACCACGAAGCACTATATCTTGGGACGGGTTCGCAGAATGGTAAATACTCTCAGTATCGCCCTTGTGATAGACCACCGTACAGAAAGGAAACGTTTGTTGAAATGGCTTAAACAGTGTTTTTTGACCAGATCGGAATAGCCAGAGCCCCTCCCCACACCCTTCAGAGACAATGATACTTTGGCAATTGGGGATGTTATAACACCACTGGCTCCAATAAGCAGTTGGATATATTGTGTGGTATACACATACAAAATATAGTGGAGTGTACAGTACACGGTTAATTCAATTAAAATAATATTTTCTCCTGGTATTTTTTCATGAATCCTCGTTTTTAATGGGAATACCGAACAAGAGTCCCAACTGCCTGCGAGACTGAAGGGTGTGGGGAGGGAAAGTTGAGAAGTACCTGGCTATTCAAATATGGTCACAAAACACGTATTTGTCAGAAGATTTCTGTTACAAGGACTTTCACCAGGGTGATACTGAGAGATATATAAAAACCAAATTCTGTAGGCCGTCAATCACTAATTAATAATAAAATATAATAAAATTTTCTGTGTTTACCAGGAAACCTATTGGAACAGGAAAATGTTAGATGATTTCGTCAGAAATAATAATGATGACAAAACTATTACACGCTTTATACTCTACAAGTACATAGTCTCCGTTCTCCAGCAATTATATATAAGTACTTGGAACACAAGTAAACTAGCAAAAGACTAACTACTAAATAGTTTTCTCGGAAAAACCATGAATAATAAGTTATTAAGTTTATTAATGAAAACGTTTTTGTGTATGTCGACTCGTATGTGGAACGATCTACCGCCTTATGTTTTTCCTCCTTCAAGACCCGCATTAATAATCCTTTCCTACAGCCCCTTCCTTAACCTGCCTCACAACGTTGTGATTACCCTGGGTTACAGTCAAAGATATTAGAAGAACGAGATATGCTATGTTGTCCGTCGGACCGTAGGCGGAGTACTACCTAATTAGGGTACTTTGAACGGTATCGGGACGTGTACGCACAGAAATCTGTTCTATGTATTAGTGCGGCTACCTTAGCGTAAGCGAAGGTGTGCAGTAGTATTGGTGAACAAAACCGGCGACACTCGGAAAAACAATTCCACACAGTACGAACTGCTCATAGCACATCTCGTTCTTCTAATATCTTTGGTTACAGTGAACTTCATACACTTCCATCTCTACTAAATATCGAATTTTTCAAAGTTTCCAAAGACACTGGTGCCAAAAATTACCATTCTTTCAGAAAAGGTAAAAATTACAACCATTTCAAATTTGGACAGCACATATTTTTAAGAATAATGACTAATAATAAAGCTGAAATACGCACCTAAGACGAAAAAGGCTCAAATATTATGCACTAACGACCAAAGGGGCTCAAATAAGTTTTATGCATCTTGCAAAGCCCGCTATGTGAGTTTTACCAAATTTTACAGGGGAAGCAAAAAACTGGGATCGGGCAAGAATTTGAGTAATCTCAAAGTACATTGCCTTTTGTATGCTGATTGCTAACAGTATGGAAGATCTACGAAGGAAGAACGAAGTATGCATGAAGAATGAGTTAATGATGAATGTAAAAAAGTCTTAAGTCACGGTATTTGAAAGAGAGAGTAATATAGTTGTGAATGATGAATACTTGGAGCAGGTGAAAGAGTTTATGTGTTTAGGAAGTATGTTTAAGGCTGATAGAGATATTGAAAGAAGGGCAAATGCAGGTAACTCCATTGAGGTTATTGTCTCAACAAACAACGTTTGAATGAGTATTGTGGCCAGATTCCTTGATTTGTTAGAAATGTTTGGTGTAAAACGTTTTGCTGAAATCTGGTATATTGCCGTTTTTCATGACGTTAGTTTCTTTACATGCTTAGGTGCTGTGAACATATCATAATGTTTTGGTTTTTGCAGTGAACAGTGTGATATTATACAAATGAACTGAGATTACGATATAGACCGTGTGCCCAATGTACTAGTGAATTTAGCGGTCACGCTAAACCGCAAACGCGCAAACCGTGGAGATTTAATCTTATAATACAATAAATTAGCACTTATAGTCATGGGCACGCGCAAGTTTATAAAATATATCACTAAACAGGAAAACAGTGCTTGAAATTTGATGACAGTAGTATTTTTTAAAGTGCTAAAACAGATGAGCTTTCACTGAAAGGAAATCAGTAGCTGTATGGAGACAAAGACGTGGAGTCAGCAGCCGAACGGAATTGTTTAGTGTACAAAGGTATTAGTTCCTACCAAATGAAGTGGATCCATTTAAAGTTTAATAAATAAAAGATTTCAACTATTGTTAAAGTCTGGTTGCCCTAATGAAAGCTCGCCTCAGTCTGGGAATTCCGTCATACAAAAGCTACCGCACAAAGAGCCTTTGTTCAGACCTGACCTGTCCCACGCTAGAGCAAGCTGGCCCCCACTGGACGGTGTTGTATTGCTTACTGCGCGTCTGCTGCTACTACTGGGTCGTCAGCCTCGTAGGCTGCTGTTACAAGACCTTACCAGGGCAAGGATTGATTTTTGTTATAGAGTTTTAAGTTGGCAAGAATCAGCACGCCGTTTCATACTAGAATTCTAGAACCTATCACGACTAGCATTATTTCCATTTACACATAGACAACAGCACTAAAAAATCTTTATGGAGGTAGACTTAAAAAACACAAAGCATTTTTCCAATGTCAACTTTATTTCTATTGTAAGTGCAACGATCTTTTTGAGTTGGTAATAAAAATATCAACGAAATTTTCATCGTGTAGATTTATTAAACCAATCCTAAATAGAATCTAGATTGAATTTACTAGTATTTTTTTATTATTTGCCATTTGTGTAGGTACAGATCTTTTCACCGAACAGATCTGTACAAATGAATGCAAGGATGATATAAGCGTAATGAGTATGATTAAGAAAGGGACGCTAAGATGGTTTGGGCATGTAGAGAAAGAAAAAAACGAAGAAAGGAGTGTAAAGTGTAAGAAGAATATATGACGCAAATTCGAATGGTGGAACAAGTCGGGGACGCCCGAAAAAGTCATGGCACGACCAAGTGAATCAGATTTTTGTGTCGGGCCATGTCAAGAGTCAGAATAATTTTTAAGATTAAGATTTTTTAAGATTTTAATCAGACTATGAATGAATGTGAATGAGGCAAGGAGTGTGTGCCAGGACAGATTTGTTTGTCGATCCGTCCTCTCTGTCTACCCCTGCGGGGAAACGGCGTGCTGGTTAGTTTTGTTTTTTGTTTTTTTTTTTTTTTATTTAGTTAGTTCTTTCACCTTGAACCTACGAAATACTTTTGACAAACAAATACTTTTGCTTGGACCAAGGCAACTACATATTTACGTAGTTGCGTAAAAACATTATTTGACTTCATTTTACGCATGACATGAAACGCCCTTGAGGATATATATATATCGCTATAAAAATTAGCCGTTTAATAGATGATTTTTCCTTATTATTCATAAATCGGTGGCTTGCTTCTGAAAGGGTCAAAGTAAGTTTTTCGACAAATTGAGTTATCTTACACATTCTAAAAGAACATTTCGACACATTGAGTTAACTTCCACATCCTAAAAGAACTTTTCGACAAATTGAGTTATCTTCCGCATTCTAAAATAACTTTTCGACAAATTGTGTTAACTTCCACATCCTAAAAGAACTTTTCGACAAATTGAGTTATCTTCCGCATTCTAAAATAACTTTTCGACAAATTGTGTTATCTTCCGCATTCTAAAATAACTTTTCGACAAATTGTGTTAACTTCCACATCCTAAAAGAACTTTTTGACAAATTGAGTTATCTTCCGCATTCTAAAATAACTTTTCGACAAATTGTGTTAACTTCCACATCCTAAAAGAACTTTTCGACAAATTGAGTTATCTTCCGCATTCTAAAATAACTTTTCGACAAATTGTGTTATCTTCCGCATTCTAAAATAACTTTTCGACAAATTGTGTTAACTTCCACATCCTAAAAGAACTTTTTGACAAATTGAGTTATCTTCCGCATTCTAAAATAACTTTTCGACAAATTGAGTTATCTTACACATTCTAATTCGACAAATTGAGTTATCTTCCGCATTTCAAAAGAACTTTTCGACAAATCGAGTTATCTTCCACATTATAAAAGAACTTTTCGACAAATTGAGTTATCTTCCGCATTCTAAAAGAACTTTTCGACAAATTGTGTTAACTTCTACATCAAAATATATATCATACTAAAATAACTTTTCGACAAATTGAGTTATCTTCCGCATTTTAAAAGAACTTGTCGGCAAATTGAGTTATCTTCCGCATTCTAAAAGAAAATTTCGACATATTGAGTTATCTTCCGCATTCTAAAAGAACTTTTCGACAAATCGAGTTATCTTCCACATTCTAAAAGAACTTTTCGACAAATTGAGTTATCTTCCGCATTCTTAAATCACTTTTCGATAAATTGAGTTATCTTCCGTATTTTAAAAGAACTTTTGGATGTTCGGGTGCCAACTATGCACTAAAAAGAGCAAATTCTACATAGGCCTTTGTGAAATTTGAAAAATTGAAACTGGCCCTTTTAGAAGCAAGCCACAGAAATATAAGTTTATTTTATAACCAGTTTTACCTACGCTTGTCTTCAATTTTAACCTGATATACTTGTAACCCGCCGGAAATATTAGTTAATTCAAGATATTGTCTTCTTAGATGTGAATCTTCCTTCGCATCGCACACATCATTTCCAAAGATGAAGAGTTAAAAACTACACACGGAGAAAACTATACTATATATTATTTTAATTAATTAATTGTGAAATAACACAAATTAATCAAATAAAATTTATTTGCGCACGCCGGGTTCGAACCCGCGACCTTCGGAATGGCAGTCCAATGCGTTACCACTGGACTATGCCGGCCGTCAAGTGGAGTGTGGAGTTAACATTAAAATTTAAAAACAAGCATAGATTAAAAGAAACCGCGGTGTTTTAAATAAAACTGTTTTCCAATAGAAAATCCTTTATTTTACATAGTTTGTCGCTTATTAATTAACTTATCCAATTTCCAGGGCAAATATCAACAAATCACCGCCATCTAGACGGCTCCCACAGTAAATTTGCCTACTTACGGGCGACACGTTGCGAAATACGCGTGAAAGTGAACGAAATCTATGTCACACCGATAACAAATACAACAAAATAGGCTAAACACGTGACTTTATTCAGTACCGCGACGATAAATAATTGTGCGTACGCAGACAATATATTTCGATGAGCATAACATTTATTTTAATACAGTTATTTATGTAAACGCACTCAAATCGTGTTTACACAAACTGGTTAGTGCATAATAACAAGTTCTGAAATGTTGCTATGTTACTTACCCGTGTATAAAAGGGCCTCCTATTTGCATATCAAGGCACTTTACACGTCAATAGTTTGACTAACACATCTACCTCCTAATTACATTTTCCACTTGAAATAACAAAATGATATTTCAAAAGGTTGGGATAGAGCAGAAGTCCCGAGCTCGATTCTCTGTCACATATTTTACACATATGCTACTGTGCTTGAAAGAAAATTGATTTGACATTTACCATTTTACTCTTCATTTCCATTGACTACCCTTTATTTTAAAAGACCGGAGAATTTTACAAATTCTTAGTTGTTTACATTTTTTACACCTTTAGTTATTTACAACTGGACTGTGAAGGCAAAAGGTTTCTCACTTTATGGATATATCTAAAAGGGTGAGTTTTAAATTTAGCTCACTCTACTGAACCACAATTTCTATGAATGATGTGACAGTCCGTTCCAGGCAATGCCTTTCTAATGTCGTGGACTATGAAGGCAAAAGGTTTCGGACTTTATGGATATGTCTAAAAGAGTGAGTTTTAAATTTTGCTCACTCTACTGAACCCCGAATTCTATGAATGATGTGGAAGTCCATTTCAGGCAATGCCTTTCTAATGTCGTGGACTGTGAAGGTAAAAGGTTTCCGACTTTATGAATATGTCTAAAAAGGTGAGTTTTAAATTTAGCTCACTCTACTGAACCCCGAATTCTATGAATGTTGTGACAGTCCATTGCAGGCAATGCCTTTCTTGAAAGAATTGAGTTTGATACGGACACAACTATTTATTTTGTATATATTTTGAAGCATAACTTGATAAATAATTAAATCAGCTTGATCTATGAATTAGCACTTTATGAAAAAAATTAAGTTGTAAAGTTAACGTACGTTATAATCTAGGCGTTCACAAATGGCAACATTTTAATTATTTTATGAAAATACACTTTTTGCAAGTTACTTTTGTCCGTACAAATACTCAATTATTTCAAGGAAGGCATACAAATTCAAAATTGTATCTGTGATTCAATCCAATATTGTATCTGTGATTCAATCCAATATTGTATCTGTGATTCAATCCAATATTGTATCTGTGATTCAATCCAATATTGTATTTGTGATTCAATCTAATATTGTATTTGTGATTCAATCTAATATTGTATTTGTGATTCAATCCAAAATTGTATATGCGATCCTGACAGTATCTACCCCTCTGGGTATTCTCTTGTAATTCCTTCTAACATGGTTACGAGCGTGTTTTATGAAGCGTGTGCTATAATATGGAGCGGGCAATGATCATTTCAACATATCAAATTTAATCCACCAATAAAATGGTGATAAGTATGTCATTTCAGAATGGCGTTATCGAGATCCGCAGAAGTCAAAAGGTCAATTAAACTCATAAAGATTTACCGCTTTTATAGCGCTAATAATGCGAGAAGTTACAAGTTACAACAGGGCTTTCATTGGTCTGACCATGAATACGAGAATTAAAGGAAACATTACAATAATATCCTATTTTGGCCCATTTAATCACATAAGGCGATGCACTGCGTCGTGTAACATTTGGAATCGGGCCGCTAGCAATAACAATCCTTACGTAGATGGCGATGAGGTTCAAATTCCGGCTAGCCGCCTGGTTTGCTTTATGCAAGAAAAAAAAATCGTCAAAAATGTGTCGACTGAGACGATGTATGAATGTAAATGAAGCAAGGACTGTGTGTCAAGATCGAGTTATTGACGCTCTATCCTCTCTGCCTATACCTGTGGGGAAACTGCGTGAAGGTTAATTAGTTAGTTAGTTAGTAGAGAAAAATGAGTATTGCTGATTCATTAAAATACTGTTAAAAACGTGACAGCATGCTATTATTTGCTGATAAATTATTTGTAATTTCATAATGTATTGGAACACGTGTTTATGCAGCTGCGTTCTTTCGATTCACTCGTTAAAGTCCTGCAGTCCCGTTTTTTACAGGAATACGAATAATTTGAAGAAAATTTTAGTAAATTATTTTTCTCAGTGTTTACTATTAGTTTCCGGACGCCGTGTATATTGTGCTGCTATTTTATTTTTATTGTTTTATCACATAATATTGTTGAACTAAGCACCTGCTGACAATCTATGTACTTGCAGTAGCTTAGCGGTTAAACTAGTCCCAGCAAGAGCTCGTACAGATGTCATCGATGTTTGTCCTCTTCCTTCTCACGCGTCTTGTTTGAAAATGAAAAGGACAGAAGATATTAACGATGACGCCTGGGACTAGTATACACCCTTTCATTCTGTTTATTTACAATAAAAAATAAATTTTCAATTTTTCTCACAGTAGTTGCCTTTCTATCCAAATTCTGACCTCAATAATGTAAAATGTGGCGAATGCCGATTCTTTTATTTTGCCTAAATAACGCGTAGGTACTAAAGTAGATACCTAGTCTTTTATCGATCGATGCACTCAACACAAAGAAAACCTAAAAGATTGGAATCACTACCTTTTCTTATTCTAATAGAGTTCTAATTGATCTAATCACCTGAATTTAACTGGCGCTATAGCTCTTGTATCCACTGTGAGTAAAATAATACGCCCGCTTAGCTGCGAAATATCAGTAATTATTTACAATTGGTTGACACCATTGATGTATTAGTCTATGGTTGACACGAAATAAAAAGTGAAGATAGGTTACCGAGACAACGCACTTGGTATCATTGAACTAGGTCCAGTGGACTTACACAAAAACATGTTTATTTATTTCTATTCTTTTTTATATACAGTTTACTACTAGATGCTGATTGACCTCTGTCATTTAATGTAATGAAATATTGTTATATATGTTTTCTTAGGTTGTACTGCTTATATTAACTTCCATTTATTATTTCATTTTCAACTACAGGGTTTTCCAATAAGAGGTGTTATTTTGAATAGCCCGCTATTTCGGTAGATGTTACTTTTGAAGCTGTCATTTTTTGACATTTGATAAGTAGAAACTACGCCATTAATAAAAATGGAACGATACACGCTTCAACAACGCATTGAAATTATTAAAATTCACTTGAGTGAATCAAATGCAAATCATCTTGAGTGATGAGGCCCATTTCCACCTCGGTGGCTTCGTCAACAAGCAAAAATGTCGCATCTGGGGCTCGGAAAACTCAAGAGTTATTGTTGAAACGCCTCTCTATCCTCAACGTGTGACTGTTTGGTGCGGTTTATGGTCAGGCGGAGTCATTGGACCTTACTTTTTCGAAAATGAGGCTGGAGCAACAGTTACGGTGAATAATTAATTGGATGGTACTGATCTGGACAGCGTTTACTTTCAGCAAGACGGCGCTACGTGCCACACAAGCAACGAAACCATTGATCTTTTACGATTGAATATCACAATAACACCTCTTATTGGAAAACCCTGTATTTTATCTTAACTTTTCCGTATACATTTATAATATTGTTATCACATGTTATGGTAGGATAATCTATACTTGCTATTATGTCTTCACGGTTTAAAATGTATATAACTTTATATTTTAGCTATAGTTATGCATGTTTCAAATAATATCATACACAGTATATCCTAGTGAGACAGATACTCGCGCAAAACAACTTTGTATTGATAATAAAAAATAAAAATTAAATAAAAAAAACATAAGTTTTGTTAACACCTCACTAGGAGAACCTGTGCTGAGGTCGCGTGTATTGATAATGTGTTATTATGCCGTCATAAGTAAAAATATAGTATCCTAATACTAATACTAATAATAATAATAATAATTGGATAATTTGTAGATAGCCGTTTTTGTGAAAAATCGCTGAAAAAGGGCGCTGTACAATTTATTTCCTAGGATCTACATTTGTTATTTAGAAGAGATACCAAAACATACTTACCTGGCAAGTCACTTCCGACAAACACACTTATATTAAAAATTTTATGCTTGTAAAAGATAAAACTGCACGCAGAGGACACTATATCAAAAAAACACTAGTCATCGCATGACCTTAAGTCTGCTATAGTTTTTATTTTAATTTAACTGTATTTTAACTGTCTTAAAAAGCCTACAAATCGTTAGTTGTACTAATTCGTAATACGCTGCAACTTTTAAGTGCGTAAACGCCCTCTAGTTCTATATCTATAACGTTAAGGCGATGCACTACGTCGTGTAATATTTTAAATCGAGCCGCTATCAATAACATCCCTTACGTAGATGGCGATAAGGTTTAAATTCCCATTAACACCATTCGCCTGTTTTGATTTATACAAAAAAAAAACATGGCCAAAAAGTGCCTTTTATTTTATGTTGTGGATGTTCAGGCATAAATATTTAATTTTTTTCCGATCATTTTATAAATAAATTAATTTGCCACATTATACTATAAAATCATAACCGAAAATGGGTTCGTACGTGGGAGATTTTTAACTTTAAAACAGTTTTCATAGGCCTTACACATAATTTTTTTCTGGGCTTATAAAAAGACTTTTTCGAAGGCCAAAATGTATTATACGCGCAGTATTTAATTAAAGCATCTGAAACATTTCTAGGCGACCAAATTTTCAAACCTAAAAACACATGATTTTGCATTACTACGTAGTGCATCGCCTTAATACGCACTTATTATTTGAACGTCTATGTTTTTCATACATGTACAACGTTTAAATTAACAATTTACTGGAAAAATATGAGAGTTTCTTACTTGCCACGTATCTTTTTGTATCGTTATGTCATTGATTGACATACCGCCAATCTAACAACAAATATCTATTTGCTTTTATCCTTTTAAAGTGTCAATTTACATTTCCTCCAAGCATTTTACTCCTAGCTTCACAACTGTTGACACTTTCAATATCCTGATCAATTAGTAAGCAAATAGTCGTAAACCAGATTTCAATGAAAGTTGAATCATTAGCATGCAATCATGAATACATTGAATATATCAATATTTGAAATAATAGTTGATGCAATTTGAAGTTCTTCTGATGCAATTGTTGAACTTTATGGCGAAACGATTGTCTTGTTATGATGAATTCTTGAAATCGTTGAGTAAATAAATAATATTTATCTAGCAGCTATTCAGTATTCATTAGATAACTTTCAAGGAAGTGTGTGGAATAAATTGAAAAAACAACCACGCAGATTTTGACAGGTCAGGACTTGCGCGAACAAGTTGTTCTCTAGAGATCCAGCTTCGTGGGATTCCTCGTGGGTAAGGTTGTATGGGGGCAGTATAATAACTAAGCATAGGTACATGAGTTCACTCACTTCGTGTTTCAATACAAAATTACTGTAGAAAAGAGGCGGGTTATGGACATTTTACACGATGCTTTTTTGTCCAGTTTCCATAAAAAAAGACGTGTTCTCTTTTGGTATTTAACATCTGTCGTGTTTCATTGTTGTACATAACTATATTATGTCGAAATGTTGCATGTTTATTTCGTTTGGTATTTAAAATATTTATTACTAAAACAATTGTTTAGTAGTGGTGGTGAATGTGTATTACTATTCGGTATTGTTAATTTCAATGATTTGTTGACTGTAACGGCAAAGGCACGACAGATGATTTCATGTAATCTATCGTTATATTCAAGGTGTTACCATATTTTGCAGATTAAGTATCTTCCCAAAATATTATTTCTTTTCTGGTGGCAACTGTCTACCTGTATGCAATCTAAAAAGTATGAAAATAACATGATTTTAAAAAGCTCTGGACAGTGCATTAGTGTGATTTTGTATGAATGTTATTGAAGCCATGGTGAGAAATTTCCAGGCAGCTATCTTGTATGACCAACGATAGATTGGTATGCAAAGTGGAATTATTAATTACTAGCTGTACCCCGCCATGCGTTGCTGTGGCTTAGTCTGTGCAGATAGAGGGAAAAAAGCATGTTTGTCCAACAGATGCAGCTGTTTTTTTTTAAAAAAAAACATGTTTTACCTGTCACAGATAACATCTATATAATATATAAAAACACACGCGCATTCGAATGCAACCTTGTGTAATAATTTCAAAGCAATCAACGAACATTTACATTTTTATTTATAGATAGATAGGTTGGTACTATTCATATATTGTAAATATAAATATAAATAACGGCTTATAATTGTTGAATTTGATGAGACAGGGAATAGGATATGGCAAAAATTATTACAAAATTTAAGTGTGTACATTATTTTTAAAGGCATTTTTTTCATAAGGGTTCCAATATAGTTTTCATATGGGGATCGGTATTAAAAAAGAATCGTGTAAATCGCCCATAAGAAAGGATGTTGTTATTTTTCCCACGTTTCCATTGTTTGAAAGGTACTAGGTACCTTATACTTAATTCAAACAGGACCAAGCAAAGAAATAATTTCGTGATTTTTTTAAAATCGATTGAAGGTCATTATTCTGCGAGGTATAATTTATATTTATAAGTGATAAATACCTTACCTATAAAGCCGTGAACGATGAATACCTGGAGCAGGAGAATGAGTTTATGTGTTTGGGAAGTATGTTTACGAGAGATGGGAGGGCTGACAGAGATATTGAAATAAGGGTAAATGCAGGTAACATCATTAATGGACGACTGATCGCGGTTGGCGATAGCAAAACACGTCTAAAGGACCACAATGGAGTGATGATACCAACCCTGATGTATGGCAGTGAGGCATGGCACTGGCAGAGGAAGGACGAAGAAGACTAAATGCAGTGGTAATGGAATCCCTGAGGCGTATATGTGGTAAAACAATGTATGATCGTGTGAGAAATGCGGAGATTCGCAAATAATACAATGTACAACAAAGAAAGGAGTGTAGGGAGAAGAAGTTGGGGACGCCCGAGGAAGATGTGGCACGTTCAAGTGAACCAAATACTGGAGTCGGGCCATGTCAAGAGTCAGACTAACAGAAGAGTGTGTATTAGACGATGTATGAATGTGAATGAGGCAATGAGTGTGTGCAAAGAGCGAGTTGTATGGCGGTCCGAAATGGTGTGTTAAATGAAATTGTGTTGAAATATGGTCTTTAAAAACCGTAATTTCTAGGCGGACGTAACTATTAAAAGCCCGCAACATTTTTTCCGTCTAAGTTATGCAGCTTTAAAATTTTAATATCTTTTAATAGTAGCAAATGAATGTATCTACCTAATCTACAGAAATGTGGTTAAACTTATTTTTTCCATGTTTACACACATGTTTTAAATTCTAGTTATCTATATTATTTTGTTTGCTAAGTCCTCAATGAGGCTTATCTTCTCTAATCTTGATTAAAAATCTTTTACTTTCGACTAACACAACTGAGCATAAAAATACTGTAACATTTCTACCTACCTGTGTAATGTTGAGAAATCTTTATAAATCAAAACTAACAAACCATCACGACGTTTCCCTCAGGGATAGGCTACCATCCACATTCGATTCCATTTGCTCTACATGTCCAAACCATGATAATAATAATACTGTGATGATTTGTATAGTGACGTTTTGGTGCAAAATGTTTAATGCGAAACATACTAAAGGAAATGGTAGGACCACTAATGGGACACTGCCATCTCAAGAGACACGTGCAGCTGTTGAAGGTGAATAACCCCAATAGATGCAGGATATATAAAGAGAACAAAGAGACTCCAATTCACCTATGGTGCCATGTCCCGCCCTGATGGGAACAAGGCTGAGCTGTCTGAGAAGATACACCAGGAGACAAAGCCAAATATCCAATACTGGTGAGTTTTATCAAATAAATGAGGAAAAATAGGAGACAGCACAATGAGATCATGGCTTGTTTGCTCGCGGGAATTATTTATCCGTAAATCTACTCTGCTTCACTTACAAATTATAGATTTACAATCGCAAAGCTACTTCACAGAAAGGATGTATTTTTTTATATAAGTGTGTTCCTGGTTCACAGTTTCGAAATAATACGAGACGGAAACTGAAATAGATTTTCCAAGCCAACATTCTTGAAGGGCGACTTATTTCCAGAAATAAATTTTCTCCGCTTTCTCTCACTCAAAAATAATCAATTCTCCATTCATGTTACCATGTTGGTGGAGCTTACAAAGGTATTTCAATTATTTCACTTAGCACGACAAACATTCCAGAAATATAAGTCAAACATCTGCCAAACACTAGATATTATAATTATTTTTGATGATAAACTAATGTTTAATTATCATTAAAAATAATAACATTTGACAAGTGAAAATATTTCATGGATAAACGAAGATATAATGTCTCGACGCCATCTAATCAATCATTTAATCATCAATGCATTTCCTACAAAAGTTGGTTCTTTTTTCTACTGAAGATCCTGAAATGCTAGCACATATTGAATAATTTGGCGGGTTTTGAATAAGCCGACGTTTACTTAAACCCTCAACTAAAATACTTATCTACAGTCTATCAAATCTATTCAATTTGGTAGGCGGGAATGGGTACCGCCGCCCTGGGAACCATTTATTGGATGACCAACACCTCTGCCACAGGTCACCCCAAGTGGTTCGCTACGTTTGGTGACTTAGCAGGGGTGCCCGGGTTCATGGGTTAAGGTTTGCCCAGGTCTTGGTGGCGGGTGCGTCTGCCCACCTTCTGCGTGGCGGGCCGGTTGGGAGATGCTGGTTGAGGGAGACCCTTTACAACCGGTTACCGCTGTCCGGGCCGCTCGATAGTACAGGGGCCCGACCCTCAGGCTCACGACTAAGGGTGGGCTGCCCCATCAGCGAGTGAAAAAACCCCGCCACTGTTGTTGTGCCGGTTCGTGACCGGAGGGGACCCAGCAGCAGCGTTTGGGGCGCATTGGATGCCCTCTCCAGCCGGACTCTCCCAGCCTATCGCCTAGCACCGCAGTGAGTGGGCTGGAACCAAACGCTCATCACTCCTGGACAGCCTGAACCCCAGATTCCTACCCACCCCTAATACCTTTCCATTCCAGACCTTCCTTTCCCCTCATACCCTTAAAAAAGAAAATATTAAAATCATGAATATACAAAAAAACAAACTTAACATCATTACAGCGGCGAGTAGCAGGCGTCCCCGGTGCGGGCCAAAACTGTTGGTAAATTTTGCCAACATTCGCGGTCTGCACACTAATTTAAATTCAGTACATCACCATCTTTTGTCCCAACGTCCCAACCTTCTTTTCCTATCCGAAACTCAGATAGCCGAGCTGCCAGACTCCTCCTATCTGGACTGCCCGGGCTTTACCCTCGCAAGCAAGTTCCGACTCAAAGGAGGAGTCTGCCTCTATAGTCGAGCTGACGTCAACTGTGTACGACTATTGAGTCTGGAAAACTCCAGATTCGACGTAATGTGGGTGCGCGTCAATCTTGCCAGTACGGCAAGATTCTACGCTTGTCTATACCGCTCACCGAACCATAGCGAATCAGACACTTCCGAGCTCTTCAAACATTTGAGAGATACTATTGATGATCTCTTGCCCCGCTACCCTTCGGCCGAGTTTATTGTTCTGGGGGACTTCAATGTTCATAACGAACCATGGTTGAAGTTCTCTGGCCCAACGGACTCAGCTGGCCGACAGGCGGAATCCTTTGCCATTTGCTACGGATTAGAGCAACTGGTTCAGGAGCCTACAAGGGTTCCTGATGTCCAGACTCACCGTTCCAATCTGTTAGACCTATTCCTAACTACTGTGCCACACGGTTATAAGATTGACGTCACAGCGCCTCTGGGATCATCTGACCACTGCCTAGTGACGACATCAATCCCCGTTAGCCTCAGACCAACCAATGAGAGGCTGAGGAGAAAAGTGTGGCACTATAGGTCAGCAGATTGGTTCGGTATGCGGGCCCATTTCAACGCTTTTCCGTGGTCAGCTGTTTGTTTTCGGACTTCGGACCCTTCAAGATGTGCCCAGGAGATTGGTGAAGTCATCAAATCGGCGATGGATGGCTTCATACAATCGACTACTAAAGAAACTGGTGTGGGCTCTAAGCCGTGGTTCAGTCGACAATGCTCCGAAGCAGTTCGACGAAAAAACGCGGCTTACCGAGCCTACAACACATCTCGAACGCCCGAAAGCAGATCAGCATACAACAAATCGGCAAAGGAATGCAAGAGAATCATGAATAGGTCAAAATTCGAACACGACCTGCAGATCAGCAAAAAGCTGGCTGCCTGCCCGCATTGCAGCAGAGCATTCTGGTCCCTTGCGGGCTCAATAGGTCGGAATTTTTGCAAACCCAGTTTGCCACCTCTTGCCAGACCTGACGGCTCACTAGCAAACACCGCCACCGAAAAGGCTAACTTATTAGGAAAAATGTTTGCGGAAAACTCGACCCTCGATGACGGAGGTGCTGTTCCGCCGTCGGTTCCTCACTGCGGCTTCTATATGAAAAAGCTGAGGATCCGGCATCGGGATGTACTCCACGTTATACGGGGGCTCGATGTTAACAAAGCTAGTGGACCTGATGGAATACCTGCCCTGGTATTGCAGAGGTGTGCTGCAGAAATAGTTCCAGTTTTGACAAAGCTCTTCAAAATGTCCCTGAAGTGTGGCACTGTGCCCTCTGGTTGGAAAAAAGCGGTCATTCACCCTATTCCCAAGAAAGGTGACCGCTCCAACCCGGCCAACTACCGCCCCATAGCGATCACATCAGTTCTGTCCAAAGTGATGGAACGTGTGATCAACGACAAACTGCTCACATACCTCGAGAAGAACAAAATTATCAACGACCGTCAATACGGATTCCGGCGGAACCGCTCGTGCGGTGATCTTCTCGCGTATGTGTCGCATGTTTGGGGGCGGTGCCTGGAACGTCACGGTGAGACCCAAACGGTCGCACTAGACATATCCAAGGCCTTTGACCGGGTCTGGCTGGGCTGGGCGTACTGTACAGGGCCCGCAGATACTTTAATAATACACAACTGCTGACCCTGTACAAATCGCAAGTGCGCCCTACTGTCGAATTTGGCAGCCATCTCTGGTCCGGAGCCCCTAAATACCTGAAAAAAACCCTTGACTCTGTGCAAAAACGGGCGGTCCGTTTGATAGATTCCCCAATCTTAACAAACGGACTGCAATCTTTAGAGCACAGGCGTCAGGTAGGTATGCTGTCCTTGTTCTATCGGTATTACAATGGAAGATGCTCTGAGGAACTAGCGTCATTGATCCCTTCGGCACCGGTGCGTAGTCGGGATACACGCCAAACGCGTGCCCAACATTTGTACACGGTTGACATTTGTCACACAAGAACGGGTCGCTTCTACGATTCGTTCTTGAGTTCAACAGCTCGGCTGTGGAACGAACTGCCGGCCTCTGTGTTTCCTCCCTCCTACAACATGGGACTCTTCAAGACCCATGTTCACTCCTTCCTCTCCACAAAAAGACCCTCCACACAGCATCCCCAAAGATGACATAGGCCCCGAGGGAAATTATTTTCCTCAGGGCCTCCTGTGTGGAGTTAATATAAAAAAAAAAAAAAAAAAAAAACAGAAGACATTTAGTTGAAATCAACTGTTTTTTTTAAAGAGACTTTGCATGCAGGGGAATTCGACAAGATTGCCGTTTTCACGGCCATCTAGCGATTAAAAATAATCGATTTAAATGTTTATTCGCATAAAAAACATACGTTCGAGTTCAGGTACGAATAAAACGTTGCCATTGTGAAGCTAAAAATCACGATAAAAATCAATGAAAATGTTCCGTATTATTGTACTTTTGCGGTTCGCATAGCAACAGAACGCATGGCAACAGCGAATGACATTATTTAGCTAATACTCGTGGTTTAAATGTATTACCGTGGATTTGTAGCCGTGAGAAAATAATGTTTACGCAAATGGCAGATTACGCTGGCATTTTAAAATTCTTTTAAGTTTGTAATACAGAAGATGTGAATGGATGAGTGGAAAATTGAGGTTGGAAAGTACCTACCTGGCTATTAAAATCCGATACCTAAAGCCATTTCAAGCAAATGTTTAGATTCTGAATTATTGTCTTCCCCCAAGGCACTGAGTAGGTACCTATGTTATTATTCACTTCTAGTTACGATCGTTACAGAAGTTCATTGTATCACATTTAAGGTATGAATAGCACAAAATCATAATGATTAAATTAACTGTACCTTATTTTATCTTTAAATTGCTAATTTATTATTTTTTTATTTCAGTTGCGCGGCAAAATTCCCTCATCCCGCTATAACGCCAAAACCTGTCTCCCACTCTATCCGTCCTGTATACTGATAAACACATATATTCTTGTATAATTCATTATATAGGTTTATTACATTTTTCTACTTCCATTTTTTATTACTTTTTACTTAGTTCGGATTTTAAATTTGTAACTTAGTCCTGTTTTTTTAATATTTTATTCACTAAATACCAATATATTACCGTTTCAACTATCTGTGAACATTTATAATTGGTCTGTTTATTTTCCATCCTCTTTTGTATATTAAATTAATATTTATGCTGTTTATGTTAATAAAAAATATTGTATTTATTATTATGGGTTACAAAAATATTCTTTTAGTAGATAACGTATAGTTGCTATTAATTTTTTTAAACTCGCTCAGTTAAAATCACGGGATATTGTACATATATATTTTTTTAAACATTATAAATATTATGATAATGTTGGTCTCTCTGGGTACTTTGTCCAAGCTGAGGCACCCATTTTACAATTTAATAAAAAGATAATATAAAAAAATAAATTGTAATACAATATTGTAAAGCTGAGATGAAATTGCATTCATTGACATTCATTGCGCACATTGTCGATATGACTAATAAAGCTTTCCAGATGCTTGGCTTCCTATGCACAACTTTAATTGATTTTAAGTCCTTAAATTGCATGGGAACGCTCTATATTTCAATAGTTGTCAAGTGGAATATAATTCACCATTCGGTCCCCTTTGTATAAAGTTCACTCTAACAATACAGAACGAGTTCAGCACAAATTTCTCAAGAACATAAATCTTAGGCTAGCGCCACACTTGACGGAAATTCCGTCGCGTAACTTCCGCGACGGAACGCCAATACATGTAATTGCATATAAATTACAAATAGCGGGCACACTACGCGGAAGATCGGTCGTTCCGTCGCGGACGATCGGTCGCTCCGTGGCGGACCGCCGACACTCGCGTCTGTTCCGTCCTCCGCGCACCGATCTTCCGTCGGCGGAAGATCGGCAAAGTCGCATTCCAAGTATTTGTATGCATCGCGCCACATTCGGCGGATAACACGCGGCGACTCGATTTATTATCGAAGTGCAAAATAGAGTTTGCCTTTGGGAGAGATATAGCCGTTCTATGTTTTGTATTTTGCTTGGTAATATAGTCCTTCGTTAAATTCAGCAATACATCAAATGATTGTATGAACATTCGATAATATTCGAATGCTTTATCTGGATAATGTCTTAGTTGCATATACAAGGTATGAAATTGCCCAATTTCTAGTCGAAGAGTATTTATGGGATGAACCCAATATTTACGCTTTCTTTTTCTTTCTTCTTCTAATGCCTCATAAATAGCTATCACTTCTATCGGATCTATTACGACCACGCTGTATAAGCGTTGGCAGTCGACTGATAATCCGCCACTGAATATTCAGTGTGGCTGCAACGTATGGTAACGGATTGACTCCAGCGGAAGATACGCGACGGAATTTCCGTCAAGTGTGGCGCTAGCCTTAAGCTCAAAATTACAATTGAATACATTAATAATTATGTCAGTTTGATGAATGAATAACAAATAATAAATAACGCTGTCTGACAGGAGAATTACGACAAATCTGATTGTGTTAATACAGTAATTAAAAATTTAATTGACAGCCCTACCATCACCGCCACTATTAAATTCCATATGCCGTCTAGGAACACAAGACAAAATTTAACATTCTTCTGTGATACATTCACAACCAACCTTCAGACACACTCACTAACCAATAGGATGCATGATCTTGGCAAAGGGTTTGGGGTGACGATAGAAACATTTACTGACTCCATCTATAGAACTAAGCTTAATCTATACCAGCGCTTTGTCGAATCCTACAATTTATAGTATAGCGATGGTAATGTAGTTTTAATGATTTGTCTTATATGTAGTATTGTTCTAGTTACTATATTATTTTATGTTACTGTTACATGTTTTACTAATATTGTTTCATGTTCAGTTTATCAGTTTAACGGTATTTCATGCTTTAAAAAACTTTGTGTATAATTTTCGATAGCTCACTAGGTATATTCTGTTCTTAAAATTCGTAAAAAAGACCGGTTGGGCGTAAAACGTAAAGATAAAAATAAAATATAGAATAAAATAAAATACAATAATAAAGGTGGTAAAAAATGGGTACATATTATGAAGTACGGTTGTATATTGATAATGAAGTGTGTATTGTAATGGTAATGTGTATTATAAGGTACGGTTGTATATTGATTTATTGATAATGAAGTGTGTATTGTAATGGTAATGTGTATTATAAGGTACGGTTGTATATTTATAATGAAGTGTTTATTGTAATGGTATTGTGTATTATGAGTTACGGTTGTACATTTATAATAAAGTGTGTATTGTAATGGTATTGTGTATTGAGTATAATATATGTTTCATGTTTTACGAAAATTATTTTTGTAATATTGCATTTTTGGTTAGGTGGTGCATTTTTTAATTTTTTATATGAATTTTTTTTTTATTTCCTTCATTTTTTGTAACGAGTGAAAGATTTTTGAATGCTTTTATTTTCGGTATGTGTGGATCTTTGTCCAAAGCTTGTGTTTTCCGTCGGAGTTTTATGTGTTTTTTTTTGTACCTGTGGTTGTCTTACTGGTCAATTAATGATAGTTCGTGTTTTTTTTTAATTTGTTTTTTGATCAAAAATGTAGTTTTGTAGTGTTTTTACGCATAATTGTAAGTCATAGTAAGTAAGTCAAACATATTGAATTTTAGGAATTGTGAAGCTGAAAGATTTAAGAATGAATACATCAGAACAGGGACAATTGCTGCAGAATTGTCAATAAAAAATATTCACAAAATTGTACTAATTTATAGAATTCTTGACATAATTGAAAATGAAAATAATTTTCTGTCAAAATATAATATAATACATAAAAAGTACACTACCGCTTGTCTTAGTTCCTATTTTGAAAATGACACTTAAATTTAAATCAAATCCGAGTTCCCGAGTTCATTGAACCAGAGTTACGCAGGAAATTAGTATTTTTTTTTTAATTTTAAATTCAGTTTCATCTTAAATTTTGGTTTGTTTGGTATTTTTCGATTTTAAATACGCAAGTCGTGTTATGCCGTGACTTTTAACTGGTAACAATAGTTAAATAGTGCATCTTATCACATGAAATTTAAATTACTCAAAATTTAATTACGTAAGTAATTGTCTCATTTAACGCTGATCAGCTACAACCATTCGATAAATAACCTCAAATTATGCATCGGCATTTACATTATTATCTACCCCATTTTAAATAATAAAGTACCTAATTACAGTTTAAAGTCTGCTAACGAGTTTTTGAGTATAACCATTAATTTAGTTAAAAAATGCTTTGATTTTATATGTGCCTTCTTGTTTGGATGGCTCATTATACCAGAGCTTAAGTTTGCAGCACTATGTCTAATGTACCCACTTAACAAATCAGTCACCTTCATGGACCGTAAATGCTGATTATCGTAATTCTGTCAATTATCAAGAACAGTCTAGAACACGGCTTTCCAAACTTTAGAATACAGTGACCAACTTTTGTTTGAAACGACTATACCTCTGGTAGGGTGAACTATTGCGTCAAATTGTACAGCTTTTCAGCCTGAAATGTCCATGTGAATGCAACTATTTTTAGCTCTTCTTAATTATGGGGCTTAGAAGCATCCATGTGACTATCAAAACAAGACAATAGCCATATTTTTCAATTACCTTAGTTTAAACACAACATCAAAGTATGGCGAAGTAAAGATGAAGATGAGAAAATTGTATAAATTAAGATTCAGCATCAAGACAACTCACGATCAACAAACAAGATGAGAAAATCAACTAGTCAACAAATATGAAAATGAAAAAATCAATAACCTTAAAACGAACATGAGGAAATCGTCTGTACCTCCCCTGTAGGGCTTGTTTTTTTTTTAAATTAACCCCACACAGGAAGCTCTGAGGAAAAAACATTTCCTTCAGGGCCTTTGTCATCTTTGTGGATGCTGTGTGTAGAGTATTTTTAAGGAAAGGTGAGAGAGAAAGTTCTGGGTAAGAAAAGGGTATGAGGGGGAATCTAGGGATCAGTGTGTCCAGGAGTGACGGATATGGGAATATATCCCTTTCACTGCCGCAAAAGGCGATGGGTCAAGAGATCAGTTGGAGTCTGGGCAGGCACATTCTGAACACACCTTACCAGATAACCCGGGCACCCCGGCTAAGTCACCAAACGTATCGAACCGCTCGGGGTGACATATTACAGAGGTGTTGGTTATCCAATAAATGGTTCCAGGACGGCGGTACCCAAACCCGCTTTCCAAATTGATTTTTGTAAGCCTGTAACTATTGTGCGGTATTTACATTAAAAAGGCTATTTAAATGTGTAAATTTTTGTTGGTTCTTGGGAACATACTGGAAATTTGAGAATAAATTATTTTTCTAACTCTATTAATTAGTAATAAAATTTTATAATCAAATTAATGATAAACTAATGTTCTTAAGACAAGGTTTTGTCCAAAGCACAAAGGAAAACAAATTATTATAAGCAATAATTAGTCGCCTGAAATATCAATACAAATTGAAAATATCTCTCGAGTAAAAATAAATGCCAGCGGGAATTGAACCAAGAATTGATCAAAATGTGCGGGTTCAATTCCTACTGGCAGCATTTATTTTTACTCGGGAGATATTTTCAATATATATTGATATTTCCGGCGAATAATTATTGCTTATAATAATTTGTTATCCTTTGTGATATGCACAAAACCTTGTCTTAAAAACATAAGTTTATCATTAATAAAATTATAAAATTTTATTATTCGTCGGCAGCATTTATTTTTACTCGGGAGATATTTTCAATTTGTATTGATATTGCTTATAATAATTTGGTTATTAATTAATGTTGGGATAATTCGTTCGTTCAACAATAAAAAAAATAAGTATTTTAATAATAATCTTTTTTTTAATGAACCATTAAAAAAACAATCAGTAACTCAACAATCAGTTCTTCAACATTGTTTTCAATATCTGTAATCATTTATTGCAATATTATACCGCAAAGGCTTCAACAGATTTGTATACTTTTCTGAATAGAATGCAACTCACAGATTGGAAGTATTTGGTTCAGAATCTAGAATGTTCTCTGCTAGACGTCACTTAATGTTGTTGTTACGCTCAATTAAATGTAATTTAAATGATACACTCATTTGTTGTACACGCTCTTCGCGGTTCAAAGAATTGGACTGGCGTCATAGATACGAGTATTACATAGCGCACAATATGCGGTGCATTTTCTTTATGGCGAAGCTTAATGCTAAATCACTATTTTGATTAATGTTTATAACGAATTGGTGTACATGACAAATCCCAAAAAAATGCTTTAGATAAATTGAAGATTTTCCTGTTGTTTCGCTTGAGTAGAATACAAATAAAATTATAAATTACTCAATAAAAAATATAAATGTAAACTACTAAAAAAAAATATTTTTTTCAATAGAAATGTACGAACGTGTAAAAGAAATAACTTTTAAAAATACTGTATTATAGCTAAGATTATCTGTGACAGTTTCACTTGATTAACTTTTTTGCTTTCTTATAAAATTATTTACAAAATAAATAAAAACCAGTTTTGTGCTTGAAATCGAACGTTTCTAGACTCCGTTTGTCAAGCGATTTTAATGCCTATTACCTACAATATTAGGTATACCAAGAATATTCACATTTTTGGCTTTGTAGCTTCCTATTAAAAACGGTATTGCAGGCCGTTTCCTGATTTTGTACACATTTACAATATACACATTTTTGGCTTTTAGTTTCCTCTTCATACGTTTGCGATAACGCCCCCTTCTGTTTTTCATCATGTGTTTTTGGTTTGAAAATTTGGTCACCTAGAAATGTTTCAGATGCTTTGATTAAATACTGCGAGTAGAATACATCTTGGCCTTTGAAATAATCGAGTATTCTTTAGATAAATGTTTTTATAAGCCCAGAAAAAATAATAATGTATAAGTCCTATGAAAACTGCTTTAAAGTTCAAAATCTCCTACTTACGAACCCATTTTCGGTTTTGATTTTATTGTATAATGTGGCAAATTAAGTTATTTATAAAATGACCGAAAAAAATAAAAATATTTATGCCTGAACATCCACAAAATAAAATAAAAGGCACTTTTGGCCATGTTTTTTTCTTGCATAAATCAAAACAGGCGGATAGTGTTAAGAGGGAATTTAAACCTTATCGCCATCTACGTAAGGGTTATTATTGATAGCAGCTCAATTTAAAATATTACACGACGTAGTGCATCGCCAAGGATGTGGGTCATACTCTATCTTTCCTATCCATATAATAATGCATGTTTAAAAATTATATTTGCAATAACTGTTTTTAAGATACGCAAAATGTAGTCTTGTAACTTGGTAAGTTTAAAAATATGAGGAGCACTAGATTTAAAAAAAAATTTTAAGTGGGGTGGTTGAAATATGTTTGAGAACCTGTGGTTTAAACTGGCAAAAATTCTGGTTATATAGGAGATTTCTATTTGGGAGTATCACCGCTTCGGAAACAATGCCATAGGTTAACTCCAGAGATGTGCAAAATGGGTACCCAAAACCATTTGAAATGCAAAATGGAAATGGGTCAAAACTTTTCCATTTGAAAATGCAAAATGCAAAATGGTTTTCAGAAAAGCATTTCAAATGCAAAATGCAAAATACCTATTTTCAAAATGCATTGAAAATGCAAAATGGTTTCTGAGGTCAACAATTAAAATAATTATAGAATTTTTAAACAATTTTGTCATTTAATAATGGACATCAATGTAGAACAAACATATTACATGATGGTAAATCCAAAAACACCACGACTACAGATTATGAGACAACAAAAAATTTGCGCGGGACTAATGTTGCCAACGTAAAAACATAGAAACTTAGCAGTTAATATTACAGCGTCATGGCCCCATGTTCAGTATTTGAATCAGTATTTTTTGTAATGGTATCACTCAATTGCCAGGGCTCCTACCAGGGAGCAACTTGACAAATGTAAATTATCTCTCATAGCGAGGTTGAGAACCGACTGATATTTGGGGCTTGATGAAAAAAAGATGAGTGGAGATAGTAGGAAGAATGTTGCAAAAAAGCATTTAAAATGGAAAATGCATTGAGAAAAGCATTTAAAATGCAAAATGGAAAATACCCATTTTGCATTTTGCATTTCCATTTGAAATGGATTTATTTGAAATAAAGCACATCTCTGGTTAACTCAAGGTTTGATTATGTTTGGTGACTTAGCAAGAGTTCTCGGGATGAGGTTTGTTTATAGGTCTTGGCGGCGAAAGCATCTGTCTGGTTGAGGGAGACCTTTGACCTCTCCGGCTGAACTCTCTCGACCCAAAAAGACCACTACACAGCAACCCAAAAGATGACACAGGCTCCGCAAAAGTATATCCGTAAAAATATTCTTTCTAGACTTGCAGAATAGTCAATAGATGTCGCACGTTAAAATAAAAACTGACATTTTTATTTTTCTGTTTCAAATTTTCGTTTGAGATTTGTTTATATTGTGTTCAATGATAAAAAAAATTGTATCGTATGTATTCCACGTGAAGTAGGAAGAAAAACCCGTTTCACTGCTTTTAATCTTTCCACAGACTTGACCGGTAACAGGTTATCGATAAGGTCCAAGGTAGGTACTATTAAAATGAACTACCTTATGCACAATGTACATTAATAACCTTACTTGTAACATGTTATATGTATAATGTAAATGGTATATATCGCGTGGAATGTACGAGTATATTGCACACTTACGTAACTATTGCATTTCCCATTGCCATAGAACTTACGGCCCTTTTTGTAGTGCTGAAGTTAAACTTTGCCAGTTTATATATAAATGAAAATGAATGTTTCTTTGTTTGTCCCGTATGTATACCTATTCCATTCGTTCTTATTAGTGGAAGAAATCGGGGACGCTCGAGAAAGACTTAACGCAATATCTCGGCGCTGAAATGAGGTAAGGATTCGAAATAATCCGTAGTATGATGTAGTTTTTTAACTATAACATTGTGGTATACGGTAGTGGATGTAGTTTTTTAACTATAACATTGTGGTATACGGTAGTGGATGGTGGAAGAAGTCAGTGATGTCCGAGAAAGACATTAACAATAGCAATGCAATGCGGAGTCTAACTTCTATCAGAGATAGGAATGGCCGATTCTAAACGCCAGAATGAATTTTCATCACTTATTTTTAGAACTGAAACTCTCCAATTATTGAAATAATTCATAATTTCTAAAAAGAAGTTATTCACAGTTATATATTTTAGCATTTCGGGGAATTTCGCGTATTGAATCACGTGATTGCATTTGTGTATAAAACGGCTGTGCACACATTGACGAAACTAATTATCAGGTATTTCTGAAATCTCACATTTTGTAATGTTAAATTGAATTGAAAAAAGTTGAAATTATTATGCACAAATTAATTGAATCTATTTACATAAACATGAATGTTTCTTTGTTTGGTGATGAAAATCCTAAATTTTGTTTTTATGAATAAGACATGGCATGATTAAGTCAAAAAAATACTTATCACAATAAAATTATATTCTTTCCATCTTAAAAATGCACCCAGCTTTCAACCTCAAAACTTTACTCCAAACCATTCACAACCCCGAGCAACTCCAGGTACACGTCCACCAAAACTAGCATAATATTGTAATAACAATGCTAATTGACTTGTATTGTACACGGAGTCTGGAAATTCGTGATAAAAGCGGGAAACTCGTGTATCTACAAAAGATGTTGTTTGAGGAACGAACAAGGGTTGGGATAGCCGTATTTTAAAGGGCTATTCCACACAGATAAAGCATGAATGAAGTCTATGGCTTGTGACAGGCGAATGCGATAACACAATTCGTAAGGTTATTTCACAATCAACTTACCGGTGGTGGCGAATGAAATCTGTATCTCGAGAATCATCTGTCAGCACTGGAACGGTGATCGTTGTACGGTAGCACTCGTTATTTTGAACTGGTTGCGATAAAATACGTATTAAGGGATTATTCCTATAAATAACTGGCGATAGTGTACACATTGGTTTTTACAGGACGAACGTTTTTGTGCGATAGAGCGCCTCACGGCACTCCGTGGTTATAGCTGACGTGTGTGAATTTAAACTACACAGTTCAAATTCTGACCATACTATTGGTTAGCACACGGCCTGTCAAAAGCAATCGGCGTGACGGAACAAATGGAGAAGCCAACAAACTTATTTTTATCGAAGCATTTTTATTTATTTTTAAATAAGTGTGATGTAGATTCCACCAATTACCCGCTTGAACTATGCGTTTCCGGATACCGTGTATAACAAGCATTGAGGGTAGATAATCATTTTAATCCCACGTAATCATGAATGAACTGAACAAGACATATTCAGATACATATGGTATATCCCACCATCACCAGCATCAGCGGATTTGAATGACAAACGAATATCCGGCTATGTCGTGTTGTTGTATACAAAACAAAAACACAATTTGTTCTCCAGCCTCCCGCCTGGTACGGACATGAACCATTATCACGGTAAATGCATTGGGAAATACATAATGCTATCCGGAACCCGCTTTAGAAAGTGGAAATAATGGAAAGCTGAACGTGAAAAGTAAGTTAAGTTAACACTGACTTTATGCACACTAATAATATAATATTTATAAGCCATGACGTTATGGACTTGATCACCGTTATTTTCATTAATACATGCCGTGCTGTAGACAATGAACGGACAGTAAATTTTCATACAAAACTTAAATTTAGATCTGTGGCTAAAATACCCAACTTTTGAAAAATATTTTTTTTCGAAAGATATAGAAATATGTGGTACGTTATTTATTTTTTGTTTCAAATTATATTATATGGGCCATTAAAGAAATAGATTTTTTTATGGTTTTAGAGTCAAGTTTGGCAATTATTTGTGACAGTGGTAATTATTACAAAAATAATCTCACCTTTGCTGATATTCAAATATAATGAAATATAAAATAAAAAATATTTATTGTTAAAAAAACTATTTTGATGGTTTGAAATTTTATTTTTAAATGTTTGATTTACGTTGGAACACAAATTTGTCGAATACATAGACATATGAATATTAGTAGACCTGCCCTAAGTGATTAAAAGCGTATTATCCCCACTCCCCATACCGGTTCCATTGGAGCCGGCTGGGCTCGCGTATGGCCTCAAGTGAAATTTGAAAACGTGACGTCATCATTCTTGTGCGAACTATGGTCGAGGCATCATCGGTTCATTTTACGAAATAACACGGCAAAATGTTGACTTGTGATATGAAAACTTGTAAAAATAGATGTGAAAAAGAGAATAAACCCAATTGTTGTATTACATTCCATAAGTAAACATTATTTTACTCTATTTTAAGCTTATTCACACCGTATTATATGGATCAGTTTTAGAAACATATACTATCACATCACAATGTAGCGATTCTCAAGTGTGCTCATCGTTGTTTACTCGGGTAAGTAAATTATGAAACATTTGTAAAAGTGTCTTAACTAAATACTCTGAAACTAACTACGACTCTGCAAACAGAAGAAATTTACTTTGCCGAATTTTGACTTCGCAAATTAGTTCATAACGTGGCGAGTAATTTGCGCTCCCATGTAAAAATGTCTATTCATTCAAAAGCAGATTTTACTTTTAAGAAGTAAATGGTGATATTATAATGCGAGATGCCTATTTACTGTCAGATTGATTTATTGACGAATCACAGTCAGCTTCACCCCCTTCGTTCTTCAACAGTTGATATTACCCCTCGCCATTATCTTCTCGTCTATTAATTCCTATGTCTGTGGTCGAATATAAATTTTAAATTCAGACACAAAAAAACGTATTTTTTATATTGTTTATTTATTTCATTTATCTTTCATTATATTCACATAGTAGAATGGGAATGGTTATTTTTTTAATAATTACCATTAACTCACAAAAAAATTCCAAAGTTTTCTCTAAAATCGTGTAAAATTGAATTATTTAAATACATACTAATTTACATACTATTTTACCTCCCTTTAAATTGCAGCGCTTGAATGAATCGCTGATCTCAAAGTAACATATTATTTATGCAAAAATTCCACAGTTTGAGTAGCGTACGCAGAAACATTGCTAATTTATTAAAAATCTCTTAAAATTATTAGTAATATGGTTGAAAACGGGATTGCATGCCGTTTCCTGATAAACTTTTAGTAATTTCCTAATATATAGGAACACATGTTCATGTACCTACATTTGCCTTTATAATGATAGTAATATAATGACAAAATGCGAAAATATTAAGTCGTATTCATAATACAATCGTATTTGACTAAAAATTTAAAGGGAACCTATCAATTCATTCGTTAAGGGCCTGCAATCCCTTTTTTAAACGGATTACGAATCATTTGAAGAAATTCTCAATACATTAGTAATATTCATTTTTGACCGTGTATATAAATAAGAATAACAGCGTTTGTACAAAAACTTAAAAACAACGACCCATGTTGAACATTTCTTTAAATGAATGCAGTGCTTACATACACCACACAACCAAATGGTATAAACATGATTATAATTTATCGATATAACAACCTCTGCAACATACTTTATCCTTTGCAGCGGGCACAGAGGTCACGGGTTCAAAACACTAAAGTTCATAATAATATGTATTGATAATATACACAACTAATAAATTGAAATACATCGAACGTATTGCATTGTTTCAGAATGAAACACTTGAAACAAAATCGCCAGATGCTTTCCACCTGGAGCCAATGAGACTACGGCATCGCCATTGAGGTATGCTGTGAGGCTGACGATAATGAGGGGCAAGAAGATGAGGAAGAGTAAGGTGGGAAGATCTGGTCACAAAATGCATTTGCATTATAAGTTATTTATTTATTCAACCGCCATAAAATGGCTTTTACAATACAGTGATAATCGAATTACAAGCGTACAGCGGTAAACAGGATAATAATAACAATAAATTAAATAAAAATTCATGTGTACACAAAAACACTATTGCAGGTGATGCAGTTATTAATATGAGTGCAGTAAGATAATGCATAATTTAAAATAAATATATACCAGTGTAACAATAGTTGGACTAATTAATACTAGGCTTGTATAAGAACAATCATAAGTCGAAGCATTAGGTGTCTATGATAATATTCAGTAGTGAGTTTATTGTTACCCACAACATTAATTGTACTTGGAATAGCTGAGTAGGTATCGCAACTTGTCATTAACAATTCAGGGCTGTCAGCGATTTAATGATAAATAGCTAAGACTAATAACTTATCAAATGTCCTGAATCAATTAATTATTTGTGGTAAAATTAGAAGTAAGTGATGAAGGAAGAAAAAGGTGTAAGGAGAATTTGTGACTTGTAAGTGAATGGTTAAAGAGGTCGAGGACGCCCGAGAAAGACATGGACAGTGAAATAAATACTTGTCACCATACAATAATATTATTACCACCATGTTGTCAAGTACTCTAGTTCACAACCTCAAAACTTTACTCCAAAGTCCACGACCAACGTCTGGTACACGTCAGTACATAGTACTTCAGGGTTTTCCAATAAGAGGTGTTATTTTGAATAGCCCGCTATTTCGGTAGATGTTACTTTTGAAGCTGTCATTTTTTGACATTTGACAAGTAGAAACTACGCAATTATTAAAAATGGAACGATACACGCTTCAACAACGCATTGAAATTATTAAAATTCACTTGAGTGAATCAAATGCAAATCATCTTGAGTAATGAGGCCCATTTCCACCTCGGTGGCTTCGTCAACAAGCAAAATTGTCCCATCTGGGGCTCGGAAAACCCAAGAGTTATTGTTGAAAAGCCTCTCTATCCTTAACGTGTGACTGTTTGGTGCGGTTTATAGTCCGGCGGAGTCATTGGACCTTACTTTTTCGAAAATAAGGCTGGAGCAACATTTACGGTGAATGGATTGCGCCATCGAGAGATGATTAATGATTTTTTATGGCCGGAATTGGATGGTATTGATCTGAACAACGTTTACTTTCAACAAGACGGCGCTACGTGCCACACAAGCAACGAAACCATTGATCTTTTACGATTGAATATCAAAATAACACCTCCTATTGGAAAACTCTGTAGTAAATCGCCCAAAGCGCCCCTGAGGTGATATCTCACAAAAGCGGCGCTATACAAATCATCCAATAAATAAATAAAATAAATAAATTTACTCTTGTTTGCCATGTCCTCCGTCATTGCACACGCATTAACGATAATTATTATGATAGTTGTTAGTTGTAAACAGTTTTTTTTAAATATAGTCAGTTTATTCGTATCCCGGGAGTGGCTCTTCTTTCTAATAATAAGAAAACAAACATTGCATCAATTCTCAACTATTCAAGGTAAAAAGTATAAGAAGATTATAATAACGTCCAAAATCAGCAAGATAACGGAATAATTACCGTATCGCTGTCGAGGACATGGCTAAATTATTTTTATCTGATATTGTTAATCATTATTAAACATAATGCAATATTATGTAGGTGCATAAATTGCATACCTAAGCAAAACCAGTGCACCTTTTCGTAATCTTCTCTTCCATTTCTAAGCAAACTAACTAACTGACCATCACGCCGTTTCTCCACAGGGGTAGGCAGAGAGGACGGACCGCCAAACAACTCGGTCACACCACACACTTCTTGCACACACGTCATTCACATTCATACATCGTTTCATAAATACTCTTCTATTATTCTGACTTTTAAGTAGCATCTTTTAGTAGAATGTAAATAATATCTTTTAGTAATGAAGTGTAATTTCTATAATATGTGCCTATTAAAAGTGCGTTGGTTAGGTTAGGTTAGGTTCAAAACCAGCGCACTAGCAATGGACATTTTGCTCTAACTATTTGTACGCAGGGCCATGAATGTAAGAAAACAATTTAGTTTTTAATTAAAAAAAAAATGTTTGTCGTGTAGGTTTTTTTTCTTACTAATAAAAAACACCCTTTCAGGCACAAAAAGATGAAAATAAAAATTTAAAAAAAAAACATCAGATATAAATATGGGGTCCGGGGGTAAAATATTCTACTTGATGGTAGAAGTAAATTACGTTGTTTATTTTTCCCATACAGAAATATTTTTCCATAAAAGAATATTATTTTATCAATACAAGTAATTCAACTTTTTTACCTGAAAACTACTTTAAAACGTTGAAATTTCTAAAAAAGATGTGCACCTTTTTTAGGTACTTGTACTATCACCTTGAATATATGCTTTCACCAAAAATTGTATGTTGTGTTAACATACATAAATTTCGTTCTATAGGTATATGGAAACAAAAGTGCGGTACGGAAAGAGTTAAGTCCCACAATATTTGGTGTAAGGTACAACATATTATTTAAAATACATTCGCACTATCCACTATTACACTATTCAGATTATTGACTCAGTGGGTATCGTGAACGATCTAGACCTTGCCATCTGTTCAAGGCCTTCCGATCTGATTTACATAGGCTGTCTCATAAATAATCTAACCAACATTCTGTCATTCCATTTCCACATATTATGGTGCTGTCAATAGCACTAACACCCAACACGTACATAATCAATTATCGCATAACCCTCTAAGTAAGCCCTTCATTAATCGTTTGATTGATCAACATAACCAATTATATTAAAATATAAAATGTTACTTAAAAAACATAAATTATTTCTCTGGCAGAGTGGGAATAAGGTGTTTTTGAGCTTGGAAAAGGCGTATTAACTTTTAACCCCTTAGGCTAATTTGTTCGATGTTGGGAAGAGTTCATCTGGGCTCATAGAAATCGTTGTATCTCCTTTAATGTTATGGTGAGAAATATGAACTAAACGGCGTTAGAAAGAGAAAACACCAAGCTTTATATTTAAAAAAAAAGTATAAAATAGCGTCACTATCCGCGTTTTTGTGCGCTTAGTGCTTCTAAACTACGCAACGGATTTTGATAGTTTTTTCACTGTCGTTTAGAGATTCTTTTCCGGAAGGTTTATATATATAATACATGCATATTATATTTATAGAAAGTAGAGAAAGAGAAAATATGTACGGGCACTTACATTGCGAACGCTGGCTAAACCTTATGATAACATACATCAAAATAATGCGCAACGGAATTGTACATCTTAAAAGGGCCTATGGTATATGTTTAGCTCCTAAGGATAACCCCCAGCAACGCCGGGTAGGTACATATCGGCTAGTATTCAATTATAGAAGTCAAGCACAGAATAATTAATATGTAACTACATTGTGACGAATCAAATTTAGACAAAACAGAATGTAACAACACACCCCAATCAAACAAAAGTCGCAATTTGAGAAAATATTGTGAAATATTGTGAATCATGTATTTTTGTTTATCTCTGAAGGTTGTTTTTTTCTCAGGAATTTGTTTGAAATGAGATGTGTGTATGCTATGATATTGATCTCTCAAAAAGAGGAAGTCATCGATGCTTATCAACGAGCTTTCTACAAATGAATATTCGTTATCTCCATTCGGAAGGCAAAAAATGCGATACAGACGATAGTGGAATCAAAATCTATCATCAAGGTCGACCGAACAAGAAATATTTACAAATTTATAGTTCTAGATACAAAGACAATTTTTACTCCTAGATAAATTTCCATCTGCTCAATGCAGGAATGTAAGAAAATGAGGATATTTTTGTATTTTACCATAAGCTGTGTAAAAAAATCAGCTTCACTCAGGAGGCACTGAGGGGATGCTGAGTTGATGGTCTATTTAGGGAATGTTTTGGGAAGGAAAAGGTATGAGTCTAGTATACAGGGTGTATCGGCAAGTACCCGACAAACTTTAACCAGCTATTTCTCAGCACATTTGGAGTAAAAATGTTATGGGCGCTTTGCTCGCTGTCCGGTAACATTTTTTTTCCATTAAAAACAAAAAATAAATAAAAAATCCACACTCCGTCACTGTCATTTGCATTGTTTCTCGTGTTCAACAGCTGTTATTAGCAAGTGTGTCAAAAAGTGTCCTCGCTCTTTCGTACACACTAAATAATAATAGTTAAAAATGAGACGAATGGTGCCGTGCCATTTCGTTGTGATTATAAAAGCGCGCCAACGTAGGTACGTACGTACATTATTCAACGAAACTCGAACAAAATATTGCCAGACGGGTTTTCAAACTTTGACAAAGGATAAAACATTGGTGACATGTGGTGAAAACATGAATAATAAATTTTTTATTAAAAAAAAAATGTTACCGGACAGCAAAGTGCCCATAACATTTTTTACTCCAAATATGCTAAGGAATAGCTGGTTAAAGTTTCCGCCGCCAAGACCTTGATAAACCTCACCTCAAGTTATAATAATTGACAGGTATTGTGGGCAAAGTAGACAACTGAAATACCTAACTTAAAACCGAGATTACTCAATGTTGCGGGTAACATATAAGAATTGTCTTTAATTTAGACACTTAAGTAAATTAAACATATGTATTTACCGAATTTGACACAAAAATCAGTGATGATAGTATATAACTGAAAATTGTTTTTTTAAATACAGCTTCCCGTTAATCCAGTAAACCAAATACTTTCGCAGATCGAGAAATCCCAGTGATGATATAATATTCGACAAGTGTCAGTAAAATTTTGACCAGTGAAAAGTAATTTTTGAAAGCGAATGACATTCTTCCAGATATTCCATTAATTTGGGAACTCCCTCATAACCCTAATAGTTCAGTTGTTGTCTCACTTATTCATAAGAATCAGAAAGAGACGTCACAACACAACGTAACCGTACCTGCCCGTATCAATGATTTCTTTGTTTACGTAACGATGATGACATAAATCATCCTCAAAATGACCACGGCAGAAAAAATTGAAGAATTTCTGACCTCGTACAAGTTCGTACAACAAATAATCATTCCAATGAACCCAAATTAGCGGCAAAAACAGAAAATGGAACACCGCCTTCATTTGATATTCAGCGCCGCCCGATGAAGTCGGTAAAGTCGGTGAAGGAGTTCACTTTATCGGAAGTGTAAACATACCGTAAAACAAGTTTACAGGCGGCGCGGCGGCGTTCCGATGAGGGTCATTGTAGTACGAAATATGTCAGAATCTAATGTTCTTATGGGCCGTGCATCGGCTACGACAGCGCGGAAAGGATTCTATTTTAACATCAGAAGGGCAAAGAGAGATACAAGAAGATAATGCGATTCGAAGCCCTTTCAATGCACCTTTCAAAGTATCGTTCACACAGTGAAGGAGCGTTGTTACTAAGTTAACCATCGAGGCAACAGGAAATGAACATAATGCAATCCGCAACTGTTTGAATGTGCCTTCAAAGCACCGTTCAAACAAATTAGTTATTATGATGCATCCAAGGTATTGTTCACCCACACTAATACTGTTCTAAGTCAACCATTAACATAACAAATGAATGGCATAATGCAATCGAATGATGCCTCCCAAGCACCGTTCGTAGTTCACGTTATACACCCAGAGGAAGTTTTTTTGTCTTAAATTATGTCAACAATAATGTAGGTAACAGATGTAGAAAATAATGCAATCTTTGAAAGCACAAAGAAGTGTTAATTGTTAAGCTAATCAAACTTTGTAACAGAAGAACATAGTGCCTTGCAAACTTGTAACAGAAGAACATAGTGCATTTGGAAATGGAAATACAACTTGGACCAAAAAAGCCCTGAAGAGCATGCGATTTTGTATGAATGTTATTGAAGCCAAGTCCCTAACATTGGTTCTTCTTCTTGCGGTGTAATCTTTTACATTTGAGCTTTGAGCTTAACCAAAATTTAAGGTTATGTCACTATTCCTATTTTAAGCACATGTCAATATTAATAAAAAGTGTTTTAATAAAATAAAATACTTTTTTGTTTTAAAAAGTGTTTTGTTATCTTCCTTTTTTGTAATAAAAATATGCAGTTATAACGGCAGATGTTTTATTGTGAATTTGATGAGACAAGCAATGGGATATGTTATTAAAAAAAATAAGTAGGTTTTGACTTTTTTCATACATCTTTCCTCTCTCCCCACGGCTTAAATTTTTTATCAAATACCTCTCCGTCCAGGGCTTTTTAAGTTAATTCTTCCACATCATCTCGGAATGTGGAACTAAATAATCAATTCGGGTTGTGTTAGGTATGTTCAAACTTTGAATGCACTTTCCAAAGCATCGATCACACGCAGAGATGAGTGTTTTTATGCAGGTAACCAACCAAGTAAGTTTGAGTAAGGTTTATGTGATGGTTTATGTTTGTGGTAACATTCGTTTGTTCCGCGGACAAAGGTTATAATACAATATGGGTAACAGTCTACCTGAGTTCAACAGATGCATGTTGGAAAAACCTACAATACAAAGCTTCACTTTCAAAATATTAGTCATTTTTTTCACATGAAATAGTGTTACGTTATTAATAATAATACTTGGATGACTTGTATAGCGCTGTTTTTGTGCAAAAACACCTCAAGGGCGCTGTACAAACTTATAATACATTTCTACAGTGATCTATGTTATTACTCAACTATTTATGGAGCAAATATACAGTACAATACTTACCTGGTAGGTCACTTGAGATTAACACTTAATTAACATTATCTAATTGTTTATTAGCGAAATTTAGATACAGGATTTAGGACTTAATTGAAAAATTGAATATAACTGGACTTTCTCTCGGGAATGGTATATTTAATTTAAGGGTACGACAGCTTAAAAAGGTAAGTTTTTAGTCATTAGTCATTAGTTAGGACGGGTTGTTTCGGAGAATTTGAACAATTCATCAAATTTCAAAGTTCATTTTCAAGTTCTGTGAAATATTTTTTCAAGTTCTGTTTTCATTTCAGTTTTGTCAAGCAACTAGCCTATACTAATATAATAACAGAACTTGAATAGGACTTTCACAGAACCCGGAAATGAAGGTTGAAATTTGATGAATTGTTCAAATTCTCCTAAACAACCCGTCCTACATGTCATGTCATTTAATTATTGACAAGTTATTATTTGTGAAGATTGGTTTGAATACTTAATAATAAATTATAAAGCTCTCAGAAAGCATTTATAAAAAATAAATTGTTTTATATTTTTGTAAAAAGCAATCACTTTGTGGTTTGTTACATATAATAAAAATAAAAACACCTAGTTTGTTTAGAACTATGAGTTTTAAATTAATTTATTTTCGCTTTAAATTCGCGTAAATAAAGTAATTTGAAATTTGTGGTATTACACAAAACAGGGGTTTTTATTTTTATTATTTTGTTATTTTTATGTTCGAAATCAATTCCCGGAGAAGGAGGTGAAACAATGAAAAATTCGTACATTGGAGCAAAAAAATCATTACATATCTTTCGCGTAATATATTATAGTTAATTTTCATAAATAAATGTTCGTTATCAAACAAATCACTATCGTTTACGATCCTTATCATTAAATTGTTCATATCTATTCACAAAATGTGAATAATATGTTTTTCAAAAGAAAAACTCTTCGCTTACCAATGACAAATCGAGTAATATAGAAGAAGAAAAAAAAGTTTAAAAATACTAAAAATAAATAAGTTTAAAAAATCATAAGCAACAATCATTTGACATTAACAGGTCATGTAGGCTACAGAAAAAAATCATTCAAGTACAAAATAATAATAACAATAATAATAATGTAGGTTCTTGACAGCTGCAATTTCAGAAGCCAAATGGTTAGCTATAACTTTCAAAAGTTATTCCGTTAACTATCAATAAAATAAATAATATTATTTTTTGTTATAAAACATACTTATTAAAAACGAAAGGACAATAAAGAATATTAAGACTGTAACTGAAGATTAATTAATTGCTACTTTTAAAATAATTGTAGGTCTTCAAAATTTTGAAAACTAATTTAAACAAAATTACTCATACAACACCGACTTCATTAATACATATTATTACAAAATATTACAGGTTATTTATTGCGTGAATCACTTATCATTTCTGTAAGTTTTCTAGAATTCCGAAGACTGTCAACTTCCACGTTCTATTTCCTAGAATACCGTAAAATGAAAAGTTAAAAAAAACACTCACCAGTTTAATTATAACCAAGCACTTGTCTGAAGAAAGTTCTGACAAATAGATAACTAAAGGGCTACATTTGAAAGCACGTTGGATTTAACTATAAACTGAACACCGACCACACTAGTTCACATTTGATCAATTAATGAAATCGAAATCTAACTTTCAGCAGTTCCAACTTATTCTTGAAATACGGCGAGGAAGGTGTGCTGTAACTTGTATCTCGTATAGCACCATCTATGAATATACGCCGGAATTAAATACAGAAATATTAACATATTTTTATGGTACACCGAAATCTCTGAAAGTTTTCTCAAACTATTTTATCAACTTTATGCTGAAACTGGTTTCAAAATGAGACGGAAGATTCCTGTTATTTTCAATCGGGATTATTTACAGATTATGAAAATAGTACTATAATTTGACCATAGAGAAATGACGCGGCAAAATTACGAACTAAATTAAAAACATATATCCGTATTATTTGCGATGACACCATTCCAGATTTTACCGGAACACTATAAATCAATTTAAAATGTCATGAAATCCACAAGGTGTGCAGACGGCCAACAGAGGAACTAACGAATATATTAGATAATACGTAGCTAATAAGGTACGTCGAAATCTATAATTGAGATCACTACTAAATATGTGTGAAGAATATGGCATAATAACAGAAGACGGAATTGATTGCGTTCCACCACGAAAATCCAGATACGAGTAAGCTGCTCCCCGTACATTGAATAATACATTTACGAACGTAAACTACTTTTGGCACATTATTACGATATCGAACGACAAAGGAGAAGCCTCAGCACAGTGTCTAATATGATTGCCCGCAGATTTTGAAAATGCAGCAATACTATTGTTCAGCGCATTCTCTGCCGGCATGTATACGTGTGAGACATGGTTTCTACCTAACTTGCTCGATGGAACGACTCCGAATCCTATATAATGTCAGCCACACTACCAGCACCAAGCGCCACTCCTGACTGAGAATTTCCACTTCCAAGATATGCATTCATTAATTCATAAATACAAAATCCAAATTCAAACATATGTATTTAAAATCTAATTAAGTGCGTTAGATGACTTTTGCTTTACTTTTTCTATATAATGACATCAAATCAAGTTGATGATTTCTGCTTGCATGCCCGCGATAATTTCGATTGACAGCCTGGAGTGCGTAGAATAAATAAGAGCACAAGAAAAGGACACAATTGGACTTTAAATTTGAATGCAGAACTGAGTTTCATCGTCATCACTATGAAATTTAAAAAGGACGTTGTCAGGCAAGCGTGCAATAGCACGAACGCGCGCTAAATTGGCTACTGGGCGTGCTTCGTGATCCAAAAGTCTTGCAAATGGAATAGAAAATGCAACACGACATAATAACCCAAAAATTTATACCTACTTTTGGCCGTGAAAACGTAAAATCATATCATTCTCTAAATGGATAAAATAATAACACACTTTGTAGTGCACCACAATTTAGATCTGGTTCAAAATAAATCTGATTGGGCTGTCAGTTATTAATTCAAATAAAAAGTGGTGTATTACAAAGTTTGTTTTTTCATTTTATGCAACGTATCCGGGATATTTTAGGAGTAAAATAAAAAAAAAACTTTTTTTGAAATTCTTGTGTTTTAAGGTAGGTTTTAGGCAAAAAGATAATTTTTTGTATGGAAAAATAAATATTCTTCTATGGAAAAATATTTTTGTAAGAAAAAATTAACATTGGAATTTTGAAAAAGTTATTTATATTTTTTACTACTACCATCATGTTGAAGCACCTCCCGAAGTTAGCACACTTTAACACCTGAAACTGTATAATGTCATACAACATAGTACTTCGTTCCTTCGAAAAAAAATACTGCTTTTCATGTGTGTCAAAATTCAGCATGCATATGTTTGTGCGCTCGCAAAACTCGAAAAGCAGTCCACCGATATCGCTGACAATTTCAAAGTTTGTTCTTATTAGTGCCACGAGTGTTTATAGGGTGGTTTTAATGGTAGAAGGAGTCGAGGACGTCCGTGAAAGATATTAGCAATAGCGAAGCGTTGCAGACTCCACTAATATTTTTTAAACATTCCTTATTACAACAGGTTAAAACTTGTTATAGGTATAAGGAATTTAATTCAATAAAACTCCGGCTTCAACAAACATTTGGACTTTTATTGTGATTTGTGAGTGATTGACAATGGCTCAGATATCTTATTTGGCAGGCGGTTGGAACAGTATGGACCCCAACCTAAAGAGGAAGCTACAAGCCAAAAATGTGTATATTATTGGTATACCTTATATTGTAGGTAATAGGCATTCAAATAGCTTGACATACGGAGTCTAGAAACGTTCGTTTCAAGCACAAAACTGGTTTTGGGCATGTAGAGCGAATGAGCGAAGATAGGAGTGTAAGGAGGATATATGATGCAAATGCGAATGGTAGCAGAAGTCGGGGACGCCCGAGGAAGACACGGCACGACCAAGTGAATCAGATACTCGAGTCGGGCCATGTCAAGAGTCAGAATAATAGAAGAGTATGTATGAGACGATGTATGAATGTGAATGAGGCAAGAAGTGTGTGCCAAGACCGAGTTGTTTGGCGGTCCGTCCTCTCTGCCTACCCCTGCGGAGAAACGGTGTGGTGGTTAGTTAGTTAGTTGTAAATAATTATATAAGAAAGCAAAAAAGTTAATCAAGTGAAATTGTCACAGATAATCTTAGCTATAATACTGAATTTTTTAAGTTGTTTCCTTTACGCGTTCATACATTTCTATTGACAAAAAATAATTTTTAATAGTTTAAATTTATATTTTTTATTTGTATTCTACGCAAGCGAAACGATAGGAAAACCTTCAATTTATCTAAACCATATTTTTTGGTATTCGTAATGTACACGAATTCGTTAAAAAGTCACCTTAAGATTATTTATTATCCTCAACTTATTTATTATTCTCGTTAGCTAACGCCATCTATGGGTGAGCTCATATACTAATATCAGGGATATTACACAACCTTCACAGAAAAAAGTTTAAAACACACTATGATTATTTTTAAGCAAAATCTCTACGCATTCATTGTCCTTCACTGTCGTTTTGCATATTGAGTCAATCTTGGAAAAAAATCATTTAGATCGATAATTAATAATTATATATCAGGACTCAAAATCAAAATTTTCAAATTTCACTTTCTGGAATCTGGGCGTAGAGAACATTCTAGTAGCTAATGGATTCAAGACCGTGACTCATTGCGAAACAATTATGAAATATCTTTGTTTATTCGTTGTGTCACCTTTCCGTCATTACTTTATTCTCTTCTGTAAAATTTACTAAACAATATCATAAATGAACTCACTTCGTGTCCATTTATTATACCTAATGCATTTAACATTCTATAATCATACACATATATGCATACTAATCAGAGATGTGCATTATTTCAAATAAATCCATTTCAAATGGAAATGCAAATTGGGTATTTTCCATTGTGCATTTTAAATGCTTTTCTAAAAACCATTTTGCATTTTAAATGCTTTTCTCAATGCATTTTCCATTTTAAATGCTTTTTTGCAACATTCTTCCTATTATCTCCGCTCATCTTTTTTTCATAAGCCCCAAATATCAGTCGGTCCTCAACCTCGCTATGAGAGATAATTTACATTTGTCAAGTTGCTCCCTGGTAGGAGCTCTGGCAATTGAGTGATACCATTACAAAAAATACTGATTCAAATACTGAACATGGGGCCATGACGCTGTAATATTAAATGTTAGATAGCAGTTTCTATGTTTTTACGTTGGCAACATTAGTCCCGCGCAAATTTTTTGTGGTTTCATAATCTGTGGTCGTGGTGTTTTTGAATTTACCATCATGTAATATGTTTGTTTTACATTGATGTCCATTATTAAATGACAAAATTGTTTAAAAATTCTATAATTATTTTGATTGTTTGACCTGAGAAACCATTTTGCATTTTCAATGCATTTTGAAAATAGGTATTTTGCATTTTGCTTCTCAAAATTATTTTCTAAAAATCATTTTGCATTTTGCATTTTCAAATGGAAAAGTTTTGACCCATTTCCATTTTGCATTTCAAATGGTTTTGGGTACCCATTTTGCACATCTCTGATACTAATAGGTATTCGGCCAAAAAAGTTTTGAAAAAACTATGCCTTAAAAAAAAGCCTAGCATTATAAATTTTCCATCTCATTATAAACATCTGCCCTGGTGGAGGACACTGCGAGGTTATATAAAATTAGGCTCAAGGGAGAGGAAACGCAACAAGGCATAGTAACCCAAAAACAAGCAGGATAATACTTGATCGTGATATTCTAAAAGGTATCACAAATGAAAGTCTGTCACAAAAATAATGTACGCCATTCTTGACATTGTATATTTGGTACGTTTGATATTTTGTTAATGCGCTCGGTATTCATCTTGTCTCATCTATCTTTTTTTATATTAACCCCACACAGGAGGTCCTGAGGAAAAAAAATTCCCTCGGAGCCTACGTCATCTTTGGGGATGCTGTGTGGATGGTATTTTTCAGGAAAGGAAGGAAAGTAAGTTCTAGAAAGGAAAAATGTTTGAGTGATGGGTGGTTATCTAGAGAGCAGCATGTCCAGGAGTGGCAGACGTGTGATTTATGGGTAAAGAGAGACCTGTTGGAGAGGTCAAAGGGTCTCCCCAAACCAGCATCTCCCGATATGGCCACGCAACTGATGGACAAGCGCATCCTGAAAACACCTCACCCGATAAACCCGGGCACCCCTGCTAAATCACCAAACGTAGCGACTTGAGTTGTCATGGAACCAGAATCAATAGAGGGTCCCATGTGTCAATTGTAGGTGCCCTCGACTGGTGAGAAAGAAATTGTGTGTTCGCGCCAGTGACATATTATACAGGGTTTTCCAATAAGAGGTGTTATTTTGAATAGCCCGCTATTTCAGTAGATGTTTCTTTTGAAGCTGTCATTTTTTGACATTTGTCAATTAAAAACTATGCCATTAATAGAAATGGAAAAATACACGCTTCAACAATGCATTGAAATTATTAAAATTCACTTGAGTGAATCAAATGCAAATCATATTGAGTGATGAGGACCATTTCCACCTCGGTGGCTTCGTCAACAAGCAAAATTGTCGCATCTGGGGCTCGGAAAACCCAAGAGTTATTGTTGAAAAGCCTCTCTATCCTCAACATGTGGCTGTATGGTGCGGTTTATGGTCCGGCGGAGTCATTGGACCTTACTTTTTGGAAAATGAGGCTGGCGCAACAGTTACGGTGAATGGATTGCGCTATTGAGAGATGATTAATGATTTTTTATGGCCGGAATTGGATGATATTAATTTGGACAACGTGTACTTTCAACAAGACGGCGCTACGTGCCACACAAGCAACGAAACCATTGATCTTTTACGATTTAATATCAAAATAACACCTCTTATTGGAAAAACCTGTATTTAGATGAGACATGAAATGGAAAAAAATAGGTTTCACTTTTTCCGTCCAATGATCGACAGGAAACTACGAAATCGGTCTAGGCGAGTTATCGCGAGTGATACAGTAGTTTCGAGAATAATTAGTACGGAAAAGCGTCTCATTGTATGTCTTTATTTTAAGATAGCGATCAAACGAATCCATGTTTTTAAAACAAAACAGTAATTATGTATGGCAGTCCAGATATTAAATATTAACATTTGCACAATAATGTAATGCAAAACCTATACATAATATCAGCAAGCATTTGTTGAATGCATCCGCGTATGACGCAAACCTAATAGTTACATATTATATTGTGATTCACGAAGGTCAAGCAAAGTGCGTTCTATAAAAATAAACAGAGATGGTAATATCAGTTTATACTAGTAGAAGGGCGTGGCTTTAGTTGTTGCTTGCACACATTTTAGGTCGGTATGTACATGAATATATTTATTTATTTAAACTCTTATAGATACTCTTCAGGAAAATTTTATCATATTAAACAAAATATTTAACAAAAAATCATCCCGTGAAAAACATTTTTTTTACTGTTTATTTTATTGATAAATGATTTAGAGAGTACATGTGGTTTTTTGTGATATTTCACCCTCCATGCTAGGGATGACCCTGTGTTATTGCGGGTCAATTTTACAGTTTGCGGACATAGAATCTATACATTACTATAATATAAAAAAAGAAAAATTATGTATAGCTAGTTTGGGTTGCAAGAAGAAGATGGAGAAGTTAGAGAATTATAAAAATATGAAAAATTTGAGAAATTATTAGTAAATAGATCACACTAATTAATTATGTACATACTATACCGCTAAGTTAGGGAATAAGGATTTATAATGTTTTGTCTGAAAGATGATTAAATTGATAGAGTATAGAATGAATAAGTATTGTAGTTGTAATGTATTCCGTGTGTGAGGATCCATTTCGTAATTTGTTTATTAAAGGAATGGGGTTGACTCACGGTTTTTAGGTTTTCAGGGATAAGGTTAAGGATTTTAGGAGCTAGGAAGAAAAATTGTGTTTGAGCTGACGTGGTATGTAGTGAAGGTACTTTGTAGTGACCGTTGGTTATTGTTCTGATGGTGTAGTTGTGTTGTAAAAGAGTTTTTTTTTAATATTTGAACAGGAAATGTATTAGCGAAAATTTTAGGTGGAGTTGTCGTATGTTTAAGACCTTTGGAGGGGTATCTTGTTGGTCGCTTGGTAATGACACGTATTTTATTATTAATGTCTTTTAAAACTTTACTGAGGATTGATTACCTGGAACTGGAGTCGAAAACTCTAACAACGTAGCCAAATGCCGATAGTGAAGGACCGAGATTTGTTTCATATATAAACTGATGTAATGTGATCCGATTTCCGAGAAATGCATAATATTTCCGTGTCTGTACGTGATTGCCACCAAAATATGATATTCTATTCTGCATTGTCATCGACAACGAGTTTATCTGGCGTGTTTCAGCTCGGTGTCAGGAAGTGTGTTAATTTCCCAAGAATTGCGTTCATTCATTACCGTAGACAAAAGTGAATTTCAAATAGATGTATATAATAATATATTCTACTGTAGGAGGTATTCTATAATTATAAAACTTGTAATTTCACGTTATTTTCGTCGTTATATTAAATTTTACGAATTTATTTTTAATTTCTGTGACACAACTGGCCCTTATACTATCAGACATTGTTATACTGCGTTTATTTTTTACTAACATCCGCTATACCGAAGGGAGTAAGTATTTTTCTGGTGTAAAATGCGGTTCTTTGACACAATTTTATTAATTTCAGGGCAACATTGTCACAGGAAAGGCATTATTACCAGTCACAGCAAGGAAAACAGGATGTGGCTGAAATGGGAAACAACAAGATTGGGAGTACGCGGCAATTCAGATCTAGCCGCTTATCACAATCCAAAATGGACTTACACACACGAATACAATATTTATAAAAACATAATAAATTGCATACTAATACAGTAAAAGTGGTAAGAGAAGCATAGGTAATGAGGGTTGAAGGGTCAGAAGTAAATGTCATAAAAATCTGTTCGGAATGTAGAGTATCGTTACGTACTATAAACTATAACTATCGAGTATCGTTATGTACTATAAACTATAACTATAGAGTATCGTTAAGTACTATAACTATACTTCCGATTTTAAGTCCGGGTTAAATCTTCCCCGTAGGAAAAACTAAACCCTTCACTCCACACACTTTTCCACAAATGATCATCTAGTCCAGGTGTGGCGAACCTTTTTGGGCCCGCGTGCCAAAAATCCTCAAATATTATTTCTAGATTGTGTGGCGTGCCCAAGCTGTAAAAAAAATTAACCAAATAGATAAAATAAAAATAAAAATATTTTTATTAATAAGCTTAAAAATTACAATAGAGTTTCATAAAAATAAAGTCATAATCAATAAATGTACATATTAGTTATTTATCAATGAGATTTTTGCTGTTGTACATTCGATGACAAATTCTTAATTTCTGGATCATATTTCGTCACTTTTAGTAACACACACGACCAACTGGATTCATCAGTCATTCTCGTTCTTGAATCACATTTTATGAAATTCATTTCTGAATATAATGACTCACAAAAATATGTAGAAGAGAAAATTGATAATATTGCTCTTGCTAGTTTTTTTAAATCGCTAAAGATTTCTGGAATGGCTTTCCAAGTTCTCATTATTTCTTCTTCTGCATTTTTATTATTTATGTTCGTTAATCGATCGCTTTCATCGTGTTAATTTGATTTGATCTGGCTTTTCTTCTGCAACAAGTTTTTTTGTGTTTGGGAAATATTTGAAGGTGTTAGATACAACGCCACGACCAAAAATTTGTAATTTAGCTTGAAATGCTTTGATTAAATCAAACATAACAATAATTGTTTTGTTAACGCCTTGCAATTTAATATTTAATTCATTTAAATGTAAGCACAAATCAGTAAAAAACATTAATTTTGAAAGCTATTCGAGGTCTAGTAACTCATTATATTTTTCAATGAGATTCTCATTTATTAAAAAAAGTCTAACTTCTTCCAAACACTCAACAAATCATTCAATCTCATAAATAAACCAATCAAGTTGCAAGCGTAAAAAAAATATTCCTATCGATTTCTCTGGAAAAATTGTCAGTTTCGGCGGGGAACATTGAATGGAATTTTCAAATGTAACGTAACATAAATTTGAGTTGAAACAACCCAATTCTGGTTTGAAAAAAATCAACAGAATGACTGTTACATTTGAAAAGAAAATAAGAATATGAACGATTGTTGAGATATTTTTGAAACAACTGGTCAAATCAAAAAAAAATATTTTTTAAACATAAAAATTAAAAAAAAAATTAACTTAAATCGTTAGTGTGCCATCCAAATGATCAAACGTGCTATCTCGGGCACGCGTGCCCTAGGTTCGCCACACCTGATCTAGTCAATCAACATTATGCAAGTGCATATAAGCAAAATAAATACAAAACAATACAAGAACAACACATCAACTCACCTGAGATGTAAAATTATTATTGGTATGTGTGTTAATATTATACAGCTTGTATTTAGTTACAAAGTAAAATATTTATATTTCTTTAACCTCTTTACTGTGGATGGGACACCGGTGTCCTCCATACAAAAATCTATGATTTTTTCAAAGCTACTTTAACCCTTATGTGCAAAGGAACTGTGTGAGGAATTAGTTCAGAATCGCTTGCGCTATATTATTGATTTAGAAAATATGTATGCTGCTTCTCTGACGGCTTTGGAATAAATTATCCACGATTATTCGGTGTGTCATTTTCTTCTCAAGATCACGGATGTCATCACAGTCAACAGGTAAACTATAATATATTTTTTAAAAAGACACATTTCAGGCAACTTAACTTAACTTAATTTCGATTCCTGGTGACCTTTCGCAATCGCGATAGTAAAAATTTCCATCTCTAGATAGTGATGATTAAGTAAAAAAACATTGATGTTTATCATTTTTACATTTAAAAACAAATGTTAGCATTTATTATTAGTACCCGCAGTGCATTAGTTATTTAATGTGTTTTAAATAATAGGGACAAACAACAGAATCAGTTATTATGTGATGGCTAAATGGTAATATTACTGTTTCCAAATTTTTATTATTTATTAGGTCACCGGATGAATCATCAAAATGATAATTCATCACATCTTTAAAAAGTTATATAAAGTCATGGAAAGTGGTGAAACAAAAACTTCATTAATTGGGTAATGTAGGTTAGGTTAGGTTAGGTTAGGTTAGGTTAGGTTAGATTAGGTTAGGTTAAAATTATTTTTTTCATCGTTCCTAATGTCTTTTAATCACTTTTTAAAAGTGTGTTGAATTGCCACTGTGTTGAGTTATCATGGAACCATGCCATCCTTCATACAATTCAATTTTTCAATTAAGTCCTAAATCCTGTATCTAAATTTCGCCAATAAACAATTAGATAATGTTAATTAAGTGTTAATCTCAAGTGACCCACCAGGTAAGTATTGTACTGTATATTTTCTCCATAAATAGATAAGTAATAACACTGTAGAAATGTATTATAAGTGTGTACAGCGCCCTTGAGGTGTTTTTGCACAAAAACGGCGCAATAAAAGTCATCCAGGTATTTTTTTTTAAACTTCCTTTTAGTTGTCCGGGTTAAATCTTCCCCAAAGGAAAAACTTAACCCTTCCACACACTTTTCCACAAATGATCATCTAGTCAATCCACATTATGCAAGGGCATTATATAAGCAAAATAAATACAAAACAATACAATAATAACACGTCAACTCACCAGAGATCAAATGGGAAAATAATTCACCGACTCCAGATATTTTCATATCAGAGGGTTCGGCTCGGTAGAACTTCTAACAGGGCCTATAAATCCTACTGATCCCTTAACATAAATATTTAAAAAATCTTTTGTTATCCTACATGTATTCAAAATGACCGACTTTTGCATCTTTATATATAATTTTTTTGATAGATCTAATACGCCTAAATTTTTAATTAGAGAGCTAGGTATAATGCCAGTAGCCGAAATAACTAATGGTAATATTTTTGTAGTCTGAGAATGCCAAATTCTTTTTATTTCATTTCCTAAATCTGTGTATTTTCTTATTTTTTCACTAACAGATTTTTGATTACAGAAATTATTAATATTATTATTATCCTAGATTTTTCTAGAGGCTTTTTTAAGATATACAATTCCGTTGTACATTATTTTGATGTAGTTTATAAGGTTTGGCCAGTGTAAGCACAATAATGTAAGCACCCGAAAATATTTTTTTACGATTTGGTTACAAAACATCGACTTTTCTCTACTTTCTATAAATATATTACGCATTTATTATATAAATTCTCTAAATAATAGTGAAAACCTTTTATTATTATTTCCGATCGATATTTGTCAAATCAACCAGATTGTTCCGTAATAAAGTCCGCCATAGTCCGTCTAAACAGTCCGTCTTACTGCCACCATAGCACGTTCCTATATCTGGGGGTCGTGCGGTATAAAATCCGTCAACTACTAATACTAACCCGTTCTTATCCCCTCGTATTTTCTGTTACGAGCAAGACCGCTTAAGGCAGAACACACTGGGACAACGTACGCGATACACGTATTACTGCGTTCCATGGTCAAAGTGCACACTGGTTCTACACACGCAACGCAACGACGTGATAAGTGGTCTCTACTTCTAAAGTACGCGGCGCGTCAGTTCATTCTACGTTTATCTTTATCTGTTTCACTTGTCAGCAGTCTCAATTCATAGCTTTGTCATGTTTTTCGATTCAGAGTGCGAATTTGAAGACGATTTACTTAGTTTATTATTTTACTAAGCTAATTGACAAAACAAACAACCATAGATATACCAAATAAAACAGTAAATGCATAGATAATACCATTATTCATAGAACTCGTTGGGGGCATGACGACATCCTCTCCATTTTGCGCCGATCTGCACAGCCCAGATCGGCTCAGCGATGTAAACGTAGGTTTGCGTTGCGTGTGACAAGTGTGTTTCCAAAGCATTTATTTCCGTAGAAAATTTCTAATGACTCAGCACACACATTTGTCAAGTGCAATTTGAAAATGTGATTAATAAGAATACTCCAGATTAATTTATTAGATGTAAAGCATCAAGATTAATGTGAATATCCACTTTTTATCCATTCTAGATTAAATTGTAAATTTCACAAAAAACATCTATTTAAAAAGTGTAAAATTTTAATAAATGCTTTACAAAACACGTAATTGTTTTGCTTTCAAACTGCACTTCACACATGTGTGCGCTAGGCCATCGATGTATTGATTTTAATTAGTCTATCTAGATATATAAATACGTTGCTTACGTAGAGTACGTCGACCCAGTGTATTTCTACCTTTATGTTGATTTAAATTGCGATCAGTTTTCTTCCAAATAGTGTACATCTCGCTTCTATAGCATTTATGTTTTGAAACTATGTGTTAAAACAACATTATGTTGTCGTCAGTCAATAAACAATAATTACCCTTGATCCTTATGTCCATATTATCAAAGACCGGTATAAAGTGTTCGCGGGGTATCTAAATGTGTCAACACATAAGCTACCCGGAATTTGGCAGTCTTAGAGAATTTCAAGCTTGAGGAGAGGAAAATAGGTTGGATGGTTCGCGTCTCCGCTATCGCTTACATTTGGCAGAAAATCATCGACACTTTGCTTGTAGCGGCGAACATATACGTAGATAACCCTCGAAGAACCGAAAGTAATCATTTATTTTATACAATATACGGGTTTTCCAATAAGAGGTGTTATTCATAATTTTCATAATTTCTACTTTATTTTCATTATTTTAACAAGTAAAGTAACCTATTTATTTGCTGATTGTGTTCATTTTATCTCATTAATATCAACAGTTTAAAATACGGTTGATGTACACTTGAGCAATCTACTGAACTGGGAACCAGTAAAAGTGTCACCTATTATACACATACATTGCATGTAAAAAAAAATACTTAGATTAACAAGTTATCAAATATTACATTTATATAATTATATAAACCTATGTATATAAATTTCGACTACCATAATACGGGCGTGTGTCTAGTGTGGTAGTCGAAAAGCATGTAAAAACTGTACACATTAATATTTCATGAATAAAAAAAAAAAAAAAAAAAAAAAAAAAAAAAAAAAAAAAAAAAAAAAAAAATTGTTATTCAATCGTAAAAGATCAATGGTTTCGTTGCTTGAGTGGCACGTAGCGCCGTCTTGTTGAAAGTGAACGTTGTCCAGATCAATACCATCTAATTCCGGCCATAAATAATCATTAATCATCTCTCGATATCGCAATCCATTCGTAACTGTTGCTCCAGCCTCATTATCGAAAAAGTAAGGTAAAGTAAATTACCTATGTTTTTAATGTAAAAAAACATAAAAAAGCCACGAAAATTTCATTTACAATTTTTACTCCAAATAATGTCAAGAATCACCAGTTAAAGTAGTCCCTTAACACCCTCTATATATATATACATTATTGGTAATCCGGTTAAAAACAGGATTTCATGCCCTTAACGAATGAATTGATAGGTTTCCTGTTAAACTTTTATTAAAATATGAATATATTATCACGATGTCGGAACAAGTGTCCGTAAACATTCTAATATTTTCGCATTTCGTCATTAAATATTATCACAGCAAATGCAGGTGCATGAAAACGATTTCTTGTATATTATGGTCTGCAATCCCGTTTTTAACCGGATTACCAAGAATTAAAAAAAAAAATTAAATTCGATAGTCCTGCTTCCTACCATCTGGAGCCAGTGAGACTATGGCATCCCCTATTGGGGCATGTTATTGGTCTGAAAGCAGATGGGAGGGGAAAGTGATGGGAGAGAGGAAGGTGGGAAAGTACGTGACTATTCAGATCTAGTCACCATACACGACTAAAGACATTTCAAGCAAAATTTCAATTCTGTTTAAGTATACTATATTAGGCCTTAATTACGTGAGTGGTTAGGTTAGGTTAGGTTAATTATGAAACAACGCAAATTAATTAAATGTAATGTTCTTGCGTACGTCGCGATTTGAACCTGCGACCTCCGGATTGCTAGTCGAGAGCCTTACCCCTCGACATACTGGGTTTATTGTACTAGGTTTTACAGATTAGATGATGAAGTTCTAACTGTTACCACTTCTAGAAATACTAACATGGTATATCATGTTAGTGAATTTGATATAGTATATTCTGGTAATTAACCAAAGAAATATACTATATAGATAAATAATATACAAATTAAAGACACAATAAAATGGCGGAAAGAAATACGAGCAAGGACAAAGATATTTGGAAATAGCTAAAGTGTAGAGTAGTGGTTAAATAGCGGTAGTGTAACATTTATCATAGGTAGTATGAATTTTTTACAACAATATACCTAAATGCTGCGTAAATTTGCTGCAGTAATTTATTCGAAAATTTAGGTGCAAAATAAAATAATAACTGACCGGTTGGCTGAGTCGGCATTGTAGGAGATTTTTAAATTATTGTCAGGTTATTCGTAACCCGGGAATGTAAAATGTAATGTTCTTCGTGGCTGTATCAACTATCAACGTGTTCACGATAGCAATGCGCGTGTCCCTCCAAACCAAACCTAACCTAACCCAACAACGTTCCTATTCTTCACACGCTCTATCTATTGGGTACGGTTAGGTTAGGTTTGTTTAATAGTGTAGACGGTACCTACCAGCGATAAAGCCATAAAGTTAATTTCCTTATTATTTTCCTTATTCCTCCTGTATCTAAATTTCGCCAATAAACAATTACATAATGATAATTAAGTGTTAATCTCAAGTGACCTACCAGGTAAGTATTGTACTGTATATTTTCTCCATAAATAGTTAAGTAATAACATAGATCACTGTAGAAATGTATTATAAGTTTGTACAGCGCCCTTGAGGTGTTTTTGCACAAAAACGGCGCTATACAAGTCATCCAAGTATTATTATTTATTATTATTATTATGGCAACATTACGTTTCCAACACAACGATCCGTCAGTCCGCTAACCATTTCGTTATGATTTCATTCTTGATTTCTCCTTTTTTCTTTCTGGAACTTGTAATCCCAAGATGACTCAGGAAAACTGGAATTCGCCCAGCAGATCGTCTTTCTGCGTACATAAACAAGAGAAGCATGTTAATACAGGTACAACCCGAGGGCTATACTAAACTAGTGTCACATTGTTGATTTTTGATTTTAGAACGGATTGTTTGACGCCTCGTATTTGTGCTATGACCTAACATTTTTTTATATAATTGACAGTTATAAATATACTTTTTTATATATTTATAATATAAAAAATATATTTATATCTCCTAACTAGGGATTTTTATTCCGAGGCGGACTATAGGTTGTTGTGATGGTGTATAAATACTTAGGCGAAGCTTAATACCAAATGACTTTTTTGATTAATCTTTATAACGAATCGGTGTACATTATTAATACCAAAAAATATGCTTTAGATAAATTAAAGGTTTTCCTATCGTTTCGCTTGAGTAGAATACAAATAAAAAATAAATTACTCAATAAAAAATATAAATGTAAACTACTAAAAAAAATTTTTTTTCATTAGAAATTTAATAAACGCATAAAGGAAACAACTTAAACAACTTATTATAGCTAAGATTATCTGTGACAATTTCACTTGATTAACTTTTTCACTTTCTTATAAAATTATTTATAAAATAAATAAAAACCAGTTTTGTGCTTGAGATCGAACGTTTCTAGATTTCCCTACCAGGTTTATAGCGCAAGTGTCAGTTAGGAATGCTGTCTATCGGTATTACAATGAAAGATGCTCCGAGGAACTAGCCTCACTGACCCCTTCGGCACCGGGGCATAGTCAGGAAACAGAATTACAATTGTAATGTTATATTTCGCATTTTGGAATATGCATCGCCTATTTGGAATCCACAATATAAACTTTACATAGATAGTATAGAACGAATCCAAAACAAATTTAAAAAATATATATATCCCACAGATTCAACAATAATTTTGAGTGTACATTTGAAACTTTGCAGCGAAGACGAGCAGTAGCTGACTCAATATTTATACACAGAATTTTAAACAATGAGATTGACTGTACTGAACTTTAGTCCCTTATTAACTTTAACATACCTTTGAGACGTACACGACATACAGTGCTATTCCACACGCTAAATTATAAAACAAATGCAGCATCTAATTCGACAATTAACCTACCTCTTCATACTCTAAATAATATTTGTCTTAACTCTAACATTGACATTTTTTCGGATTCACTACCCAAATTCAAACGTGGCATCATGTCAATAATTTAAATAATTCAATGCGCATATATACATACAGACACACACACACACACCTATAAACTACACAAGTCACCTGGTAATTAAGGAATAAACATACCACTTAGCAGACATTACAAGGAAACATATCATAGGTACACAACATGAAGTATCTTATTCCTGTATATTGTTTCATCTCTGTAAATCATGTACTGTTTGTTTCTATAATATAAAATAAAAATAAAAAAATAAAATGTTCACTATTTCGGTTTAATTATTATCGTTTTTTTTTAATATTAGCGCACTCCGTCTTACATTCGTATTTATATAGGCATCTCCCTTTTAAACCATCTTTGAACGCTTACTACGGGGCCTTAAACACGCCTGAGAAGTTTTCAGATTAGAATACACGATATATTACAATACACGATCGTTACTTCTTCGTGAATACTATTGTCTCATAAAATAGGCAAATATTTTGTTATCTATTAAATAGCAACACCACGAATATAAAATATTTATCAAATGTATCGTATGTGGTTTGATAACTACTGCTATATTTCAAACATTTCTTGTGTGTGCATATAACGTTCCTCCTGTGTGTATGAATTGTTTATATTCAATAATAATATTCTATTTACATAATGTAAAGTGGGTTACGTGGTAGATAAGTGTCCATAAAAATACTATAATTTTTTAATTGCTTACAACAGTCGTATTGAAGCTAATTTATTTATATTAAGTCTACCAATTCCTTAGTTAAATTTAAAAATTTGATTAAGATTTTTGTATTGACAGACGATTGTCTTAATATTTTTTCATCCTTGTCCTTTCATAATAAGATTTTATATAAGTCCCATTTACTAAAAACTGAATGTCACCCTATCTGTCTTTTTTATCTACTTTGCTTCTTCTTTTGAATAATGATTTATATTTATTTATTTATTTATAGAATACACGATAATACAATAATACATTTTCTTACATGTGATACATTAAATCACCACACTAGGCGGCTGCCTGTCTCGTGGCGACCAATGGTATATAGTTAGTATGTGAGGTCTAGTGTTAACATATGAATTAAATATTTATACATGTTTAAAGTATGAAAGATTATATTAGAATGAATTATAATAGAAATAGAAAATATAAAAGTGTTAAAGTAGAAAGCAGAAGACAAAAAAAAGTTATGGTTAGTTATTATGATTAGTTATGGTTCAAATATTGTTACAATATACTGTCAAATTACCCATCTGGTAACACATCTAATACTTATTTTTTTCTTTAATTTTGAAATATTTTGTGTTTGTATGTAGAATTACTTTATGTTTGTGATTACTCTTATGCTTGCTTCACTCTAATGTAAATTGTTAACCTCGATACAGGCTCAGTACTAGTGAGGTGTTTTATGTATAGTGAGATGCAATAAATAAATAAATAAAGGTCAATCTCATGACAACCGGTATGACAGAGTTCATATTGCAAAAAAACTCAATGTAATTTTTCGCTGCCAAGGGAATTAAACCTACTCATTTTCAAGGGCATACGATATACTTATTTATATTTTTAAAGTAAATTTTATTTACTTATAAAATTTAAAATTTAAATCTAGTGTACATCTATTCTAAAACTACTATAAAATATTCCATTACCTACGTATTAATATTTAGACTTTACAGTGTTGAGACATAACCCACGAAAAACTGTAAGACTTTTGGCTTCCTTAAAAAGGAAGTCCATTGAACATGTTGAAACCTTTATAATAAATATTGTTTTGTGTTGCCGATAAATTTGTCTTAGCCGTGGATATATTAGTACTAACACTTTTTAACATTTAATCTGGTAACATTTTATTTTTTAACTTGTATATCTATAAACACTAGGGTTTTATATATATATGTGCTCGAATTTTACCTACTTTCCATAAATATAATATGCATGTATAATATATGTAAACCTTCCAGAAGAAATTCTCTAAATGACAGTGAACTTAGAAGAACTAAGCGCACAAACGGTTAGATGCGGAAAGCAAATTTATTTTATAATGTTTAGAGATAAAAGACCATCACATTATGTACAACACAGCGTTTGGTTGATAAAACTGAATAAACTGATCACATATCACAACCATAACCATGTTTTTCTTTCGTAGTAATGCAAGTTCTTAAACACCGGTAAATTGTTTATCAGGTGCAGTCACGGATGTATTTTTGCACTTTGTTTCAATACAATAACATTAGAGACGAGATGCTAATAATTTACCCAGTGTTCTTCAATATTAAGGCGAAGCTTAATGCTAAATCACTATTTTGATTAATATTTATATCGAATTGGTGTACATTATGAATCTTTAGATAAATTGAAGGTTTTTCTATCGTTTCGCTTGAGTAGAATACAAATAAAACAATAAATTACTCAACAAAAATATAAATGTAAACTACTATAAAAAAAAATTTCTCAGTAGAAATGTATGAACGCGTAAAGGAAACAACTTAAAAAAATAGAGTATTATACCTAAGATTACTTCTGACAGTTTCACTTGACTAAGTTTTTTGCTTTCTTATAAAATTATTTACAAAATAAATAAATACCAGTGTTGTGCTTGAAATCGAACGTTTCTAGACTCCGTTTGTCAAGAGATTTTAATGCCTATTACCTACAATATAAGGTATACCAAGAATATACACGTAATATACACACTTAAGAATATAAAACCTCTCGACTCCCATACAAAGTACCACACCGGTTGAAAAAAATCTAGCCATTTTGAGACTGGTGACGTCACGTCCATACATTTAGTGCGATTTTGGGTGACCCGAAAAATTAAAACTTTGAAATTTATTTTAACCGTTAAAACAAACCATAATAATTAAAAAATAAACATGTTTTTAAGCTAGAAGGTTTATTAGAATATTTCAACATTAAAAATTTTGTATACATCCCTGGTTCGTAGTCAAGTCGAATATAACTCCTCGATCTGGTCCCCCCACTACAAATTACATTCAGATTCAATCGAAAAAATTCAACATAAATTCCTAAGACACATTAATTTTAAACTCGGTATTCCCATTGAAAATATAAATTATAATTACTTGATGAAAAATCTAAATTTATTAAAACTCTCAGATCGAAGAATTATATCCGACTTAATATTTATGTTCAAAATTGTAAATGGTAGTATAGACAGTCCTGATTTAATTAACCTCATTGAATTTCATATACCCACGAGAGCTACTCGTTCTAAAATTTTGTTTAAATGCAACAATATCAGGACTGAGTATTCCAAACACTCGCTTGTACCTAGGTTGCATGAAGTTAGTAATAGATACGCAGATGTGGCAGATCTATTTAACTGCACGCAAGGTAGGTACAAGAGGGCTATGCTATCAAATCTTTTCAATCAATATTAATTAAATCTAATTCTACCTTATTTGCACTATAGAAACTTATGTACTTGTATCTCTTGTTTACTTACTTACTTACTCTCTAATGTCATTTCACATTCAAATGCCACATATATTTGTAATTCTTTTTTCAAAATATTTCTACGATTTTAACTGTGACATGTTATCATTGTTTATGGTATATTTATACCGTTTATATTAAATAAATTATTGTTTTTTTTAAATGGACTGGTTTTTTTTTTAAAATTAGGAACACGACAAATATATGTTAAAGGTGGCGCAGAAATCCTTACTCGATTACCTAAGGCAGTAACTAACATTGTTTGTAAATACAAATAATTGGTTTGACACTATTATTATCAATCAACGTTCGTCAACGCATATTCTGTTTCTGTTTACTTCACAAATGTCAAAGTCGTGATGACATAAGACGCCATTTTAAAAAATGAGAGAATCTTCCGATAGGGTGATAAGTGAAGTGATAACGTTTTTTTACTAGGACATTACAAAAAATAGCACAATACAATCTCGACAATTAAGTTGGACCAGTTGCAGATGAAATTTTGTTGAAATCGAATCTCGTCCTTGATTGGGAAAGAAAAATATAATTAATTTAGAACGGAATGTTTCACAGAATTTGAACAATTCGTCAAATTTCAGATGTACTTTTTATCGTGAAATATCGTGAAACAACCGGCTCTCAGCCTGAATTTTCACATAAAAATTTGATGATTTTTTAAAATTCTATGAAACTATCCGTCGTAAGCGTATACATTTTCGTACGACTTTTGGTACTGGTACACCGCGGCCGCCTAGTACCACGAGAGAAATAAGGTTAGTTAGTAGGTGTAGGTACATTTATTTATTTATTCATAAATTCACGCCCGGCTGGGCTTTTAAATGTTATTTTCTTTTTTTTTTTTACAAAGAACACAACAAAATCAAAAAGAAAATAGAAGAAATAATAAAACACAACCTCTTAAACAAAAACAATATCAAAACCATAGACATATGAATATTAGTAGACCTGCCCTAAGTGATTAAAAGCGTATTATCCCCACTCCCCATACCGGTTCCATTGGAGCCGGCTGTGCTCGCGTATGGCCTCAAATGAAATTTGAAAACGTGACGTCATCATTCTTGTGCGAACTATGGTCGAGGCATCATCGGTTCATTTTACGAAATAACACGGCAAAATGTTGACTTGTGATATGAAAACTTGTAAAAATAGATGTGAAAAAGAGAATAAACCCAATTGTCGTATTACATTCCATAAGTAAGCATTATTTTACTTTATTTTAAGCTTATTCACACCGTATTATATGGATCAGTTTTAGAAACATATACTATCACATCACAATGTAGCGATTCTCAAGTGTGCTCATCGTTGTTTACTGGGGTAAGTAAATTATGAAACATTTGTAAAAGTGTCTTAACTAAATACTCTGAAACTAACTACGACTCTGAAAATAGAAGCTGCCTTACTTTGCCGAATTTGGACTTAAACTTTAAATTAGTTCATAACGTGGCGAGCAATTTGCGCTCCCATGTAAAAATGTCTATTCATTCAAAAGCAGATTTTACTTTTAAGAACTAAATGGTGATATTATAATGCGAGATGCCTATTTACTGTCAGATTGATTTATTGACGAATCACAGTCAGCCTTACCCCCTTCGTTCTTCAACAGTTGATTTTACCCCTCGCCATTATCTTCTCGTCTATTAATTCCTATGTCTGTGGTCAAAACGAAATAAAGTGGAAACTAGGTACTCTACCATGCAAGATGGAAAAATATAAAACTAGGAAAATTACAAAACTTTGGTAAGATAAACACAGCTTCTTAGTTTCTATAGTTAAATTATATTATTTTTGATATTCTTCTTTCTGAAATAAATTGGTTAATGACTTGTTTACATTTGGTGAATGATGTGTTGAATATATCAACAACATCCTTATAGTCACTACTCACTACCCAAATTTTGTACACGGCGAACGGGGGTATAGAATTGAGATTCTGTGTTGGAGTTATCACAATAGAACGGTAGATAATGCCTCGATGTCCAAGTCTAGATGTTGGACTGTCAGACACTGTTCAGATATCTGAGTAGGTAAGAACAATTGATTCTTGGATAACTTTTCTAAAATATATCCTGAAAAAAAAGAGTAATCGTTCAATTGAACCGTGGTACGGTTTACCCTGGTTCGTACGAATACGGCTCATCTAAAAGCGCTAGCTCAATTGTGCGGCTCGTTCATGAACGACTCATCGCTGCTATCAAGAATGACAGATAAAACCTATGTTCAAATATGAGGACCACGAATATAATTGATTTTAAGGTAGAAAATTGTAAGATTAGTTGAGACGGTTACAAACAGAAATGCAAGGCATGTTGAATTGATCGATTAGTCGGTTAGCACTATCGACCGTCTCGTTAAAACACCAGGCTTGTATCAGTGACATCATCTGCAACTAAATAAACAGTCATTTAGCAGGCAAAGGGTTTGTTTGTCTGAAGCTAATACCACTACTGATAGACATGTTGTATCGTTGGTATAAAGTACACTAGATAAGAAAACCGCGAGAACATTTATTACATACCAATCTATGTGTTGACCTATGATAGTTCAATGTGTCAATTTTACTGTGCCCATTTGAGACTTCAATGCTAAAAGCGCTTCAATCAATGTCCTGTCCAATCAATATCTCGCCAGGTCTTCCGGCTTCCGAAGTTCTACTGTAGCGCTACGGAGTATTGGCCCACTTACGGGAATCTATAAAGGGTGATTGCAAGACAGTTAAATATCGCGAAAAACATCGTAAATACTAACTTGTTGTTCCTATTTTACAAGCCACAACGTAACTAAATAACCATTGTCTTTTACAAACACATTTATTCTATTTCCCTTAGTATTATTGATAGGACACGGTTTGCATTGCCCCCGTTAACACTCTAACCTCTAAAACTCTAAACATGTGTCATCTCGCATATTTTCCTCATTCGCCTGACAATGTGACAATAAACCCAGCCCCTTTAAGCAAAGTACATTTGAATAGTTCTACAGGGTTGCGGGTTGTTATTGGGTTAATTTATAATAAAATAAATAAAAAAAAGTTCAAATTGTGGAAGATTAGGGTGGGTTGTTTTAGAGAATTTGAACAATTCGTCAAATTTTAGAGTTGATTTTCAAGTACCGTGAAGGTTCTATTCAAGTTCTGTTATTATTTAACTATTTGAAAATTGTTTAAAAAAACTGAAATAATGACAAAACTTGAATAAAACCGTCACAGAACTTTGAAATTTTATGAATTGTTCAATTTCTCTGAAACAACCCATCCTTACAGTTTAATTTTCTTATTTTAATCATCGTAATAAAAATATGTAGTTTTAAAATTATCATTCATATTTATTTATTTCAAAATAGATCTAAAACCGCGCATTCCGAAACGGTTCCAACTGGTTACAACGTTATTATGATATAGAGAACGCCAATTAGAACGAAAATGCCACCGAATTCACAAATAAATAAATGAAAAATCCGTTTTAATTTATTCTTCAACATAAAAATAAAATAAAATTACTTTTACAATCGTAATTTTTTTTTCATATTTTCGAGAATATAAACGTCAGTATAACCTATTCAATAAAAAAAAAACTTTAAAATAAAATTTAAAAAAGGATCAATTTTGCTACTAATTCCCTATCTCGTACAGTCTATTTCAATGATAATGGAAACCTACAGAACACCATTTTATTATTATAATTTTTTATAAGTTATACCTAATAAGTGTTCGGTTGGCAGCGGGTTAAAACAAGAGAGAAGGCCACCTATTGTTAGATATTGCACTAGGTCATAGTTTTACGACTGTTCAACTGCATTTCTTGTTGAGATTCCAAATATTGGTATCCCTAGGAGCGACGTCATACTGCACATTTTGTGGACGCAAATACTTTTTATTACACAAAGATAAAGAAGATGTCTATATAATAGATTTCAGATACTTTGTCTGATAAAAACAAACAAAGTTTTCTTGACAAACTTGTTTCGATGACAAGTCAATTCAAAGAATTCACCACACGTATTTGGCTTGCGCTTAGGTTCCATCAGTCTGCCTACAGCTGATGATGTTGCTGATCTAAGTGTACGAACACAAAGAACGCGTGTTTCGGCTTTCAGATTAGCCGGCGAGTAAGCGGCCGACTGGCGCAGGCGCGCCGACAAGAATGTTTGTATCTAAACGTGTGAGAACGCACATAGTGAAGGCAGGTTCAGATTTGTGTCCGCGCGCTGGCGCGTCGAGAAGCTTTACCGGGATGAATTCTTAATTCCTACTCGCCGGTGCGGCCGGTTAGTGAAGCTTGTTTTGGAAGCTAGTGTCAAAACATAAATAAACAAGTCCTGTCAAAATGAGTGACTTACTAATTGCTGCTGTTTTTAACAAATCGCCGATTTGGGATAAAAGAAGTTTACATAGCAACAGAAATGTTGTCGACAAAGATGTTGTCAGTAAGGATATGAATGAAAACGGTACGAACAAAAGTAGGAACTAAGAAAATTTCATAATAACCTCAAATGTCACGAGTGAAATAAGGTATATTTAAAAAATCTTTCATTAATAAATAAAATTCAAAAATTCACCATGACCTTTTCTACTACTATTAATTGGATGAAGACCAATTGTTTTATTTCTTAATTTCAAGAAAGAATTCTACAAAAGTAAAAAAACTTCTTCCGACGAGGTTGACATTTTGTTAAAACTGACAGCTGCTATCAGTCTACCGAGCAAATGGCGCGGATTTTACCGGCGTTCTATGTGTCCACAACTCGGCGCCTATCTTCCTCGGCGGACTCAGGCACTTAGTGCTGGTAATCTGAAAGCCGAAACACGCGTTCTTTGTGTTCGTACACTATGAGTTGACTGCCTCAGAGCAGTGTTTTCCGGGACGCATAGTTCAGAGATGTAGGGTGGGGCCATTTCATTGATAGATTTAAACACCATCCAGCACAATGTATACCTACAATATATTAGTATCCATTGATTTTATGCGTGTAATCTTATTATGGTAGGTTAGTTATTATAATATTGTAGGGCCTTGTTCAGTTGCAACCGTTAACATTTTAAGTTTTATAGATGGTTATTTATCAGTTGTATGAAGTTTGATACATGTTTTATTATTAAGGGGATTACATTAATATTGTTGCGTACTTTTCAAATTTATTTTGAGAATTTGAGTAGGTATAATTTGTTTATAGAATATTATGTGTAATCATTTAACCTATATGTTATATTTTTGTGTTGTAATTGTTTTATTTGATTATGTCTATTTGATGTACACGCTATATGCTTATGATTTTTATGAATATGTCCTACGTATTTGCCTGAGTATGTTGCCTATGTTATATCTATATATTGTTTTATTTGAATATGTCTATGTGATCTATACGCTATATGCCTATGAGTATGTCTGCGTATTTGCCTGAGTATGTTGCCTATGTTATATCTATATATTGTTTTATTTGAATATGTCTATGTGATCTATACGCTATATGCCTATGAGTATGTCTGCGTATTTGCCTGAGTATGTTGCCTATGTTATATCTATATATTGTTTTATTTGAGTAAGCTACGTGATCTATACGCTATATGCCTACGAGTAGTATACGTATTTGCCTGAGTATGTGGCCTATGTTATATCTATCTATGTATTTTATATCTTTTATTGTAATCATTTATAATATTATTATACTGTCTCTATTTTCTGTATTATAATTCTCGTTATATTTATGTTTTATTATAGTAATTGTATATCGTAAAATTGGCCTGCTGACAAACTGCTCTATAATAAAAAGGAATAAAAAATCAAAACATACCATCACGGCATATGACGATAGTTGTAGGTAGAAAGGATGGGCCGTCACACAACTTGGCTCCAATTCACATTCATACACACCTACACGGATAAAAATAAGTATTGATAATTTATTATGAATCTCTTTAATTTATTGGTAATTGGTAACTGTCGGTAGTGCGTCCAAATGCACCAACAGGGGAGACCGAGGCCGGTAGGCGCACTTTTTGTGTTTCCATGAATAAATAAATGATAAACGAAATAATCACATTTCAATGTTTCGTATCAGTTAAAAATATCGCCAAATAGAAACAAGTTTTGATATAAATAAAAAAGATAAAGCTCTTTTTGTCTTATTTTTAGAATATTTTTTGAAAGCTTGCACATTCGCCTATTTACCCCTTCCCGGTTGGTTGGCGAAGACCAAATAGGTCAATAAAATAAAAATAAAATAAATAAATAAAATAGCCAACCTGCCAACAATCGTTATTAAATAGTAAAAGATCCTTTACACGTATTGTAGTCAACATCACGCTTAATCATATCACGTTATTACATCATTAATATGTATTATATTCAACCGTTGCCGGTTAGAAGGCAACTGCGGGACCGTGTTCCTCATCGATGCAGCGTTGCCGCATGGTTTAAATGGCTGTTCTCCTACCTACCCCTTCGCCAACCGGCCCCAGTTTCCCCTATATACAAATTCAAATTTGTGTTTGTCACCTCAAATTTCATTAGCAACAAATTGAAAATTAATTATTATTTATTTATTTTATTTTATAATATAGAGACAAACAGTACATGATTTACAGATATGAAACAATATACATGAATAAGATACTTCATGTTGGGTACCTATGATATGTTTCCTTGTAATGTCTGCCAGGTGGTATGTTTATTCCTTAATTACCAGGTGACGTGTGTAGTATAATAGGTGCGTGTGTATTGTATAAGTGAATGTTTGTGTGTGTGTGTGTGTCTGTATGTATGCGCATTGGACAGTTTAAATTATTGACATGATGCCACGTTTGAATTTGGGCAGTGAATCTGAAAAAATGTCAATGTTAGAGTTTAGACAAATATTATTTATAGTATTAAGAGCTCGGTTAATTGGCGAATTAGATGCTGCATTTGTTTTATAATTAAGCATGTGGAATAGCACTGTATGTCATGTACGTCTCAAATGTATGTTAAAATTAATAAGGGACAGAAGTTCGGTACAGTCGATGTTATTGTTTAAAATTCTGTGTATAAATATTGAGTCACCTACTGCTCGTCTTCGCTGAAAAGTGTACACTCAAAGTTATTGTTGAATCTATAGGTAATATATTTTATAAATTTGTATTGATACGTTCTATACTATCAATGTAAAGTTTATATTGTGGATTCCAAATTGGCGTTGCATGTTCCAGTGTACTTCTGACTAATGCGAAATATAACATTACGATTGTACGCGGATTACTAATTACTTTACTTACACGTAACACGAAACCAAGCATTTTATACGACCTATTAACGATTGATGACAGATGTATAAATTTTATGGCGGCAAGGTTCGACACCCCGAATGAAATATTGTATTTGTAAATATGTAAATGTTGCTTAATTTGTATTTGTTATCGCACGGTTTTGAAGCGACCAACCTCTGGCCCATATGGAAGGTCGCAATTATTTATATGTACATGCTTCATAATCATGATACAGGTATTGAGAGTTATTTCTTATCATTTTATAGGATAAACTCTGCACCGTTGCATTATCAACGATACTTAATTACGTCATTCGTTATTTTATCATCAGAAAAACTTGTCACAAATACTTTATGAGGTCTGCCACATGGATAAAACTAACCTACCTCAAATCGTGGATATCTGAATGTTTATTAAGTTTTTTAAAGCATTTTAAATTATTTCTGATGAACGCACAACTAAAATCTCAATTGTTTCCAGAGGGATCCCAACGGATGTAAGTTATTTATGTTTAAGATTAATAAAAATAGAAGATTATTAACAAATATTATATGTAAAACGTTTTTCAACTATAAAATTAGCAGTTAGCAAAAAATATTTTTCTAGACAACGAATTAGTAACTTCTCGAGGGATCCCTCTAGAAACATTTGAGATTTTAGCAATGCGTTTAGCAGAATTAATTGAAATAATTCCCGCAGATGAACTTGCCAGGACAAATTCGATCGTAGTTTCGACGAATACGCCGGTCGGCGAATATTTTTGTATTTGTCTTCTTCACTTACGTCAGTTGTTAAGATTCTCAATTTAATTTATAGTATTTGCTAGGGCATATTCGATCGTAGGTCCGTCCAATACACCGCGGCCGCACGTCTTATAATTTTGTCTACGTCTTCTTCAGTTAGGTCGTTAAGATTCTGACTCTCACGGAAGTCATCAGATTCACTGAATTTATGTTTGTTTTGTGTGGGTACTTCTCTATACTGGAAAGGGCTCTTACTATAAATAAGATTTGAATGAACTACCACATCCGGGAGCACTCCTGTCCCGGTGCCACCGTTCCTCCGGGGATACTGATTTATTTCTGACTTGGAACTCGTGCTCTCAGAATGGGAAGGTAATTAGAGTGTAATCAGTCGATATATGGAAACAATAACTTGAAGCCAATATGTAACGGAATAAGCAAAATAAATACCAACATATATTTCATTTATGTTGGACCTTGTTTCAATATATTTTCAAATTTTAAATGTGTAACTGTAATACGTATTGTTAATTTAAGTATTCCTATAAATTTAACCAACTTAGTAACTCGTAAAATGTCCTCCGCAACACGTGAACTTCTAGCGTGGAGGACAATATATTCTCTTGTACACGAAAACCATGTAAAGTTGAAATAGTAACAAATTAAACATAAATCTTAAGGGGCGTTTTTGTTGCATTTTCTAGGCTCTTCTTTCTTCGTGGTTATTCTTAGATTTCCGGATTCTACCATGTTATTTTATGTTTTGCTTGACTCCGCGTAAATCTTCTTGCTTTTTAGCACTTCTTTATTATTCTTAGCTCGTCTTGGTTCTTCTTAGCTCCGCTAGGTTCTTCTTGTATCCGCTAGGTTATTATTGTCTCTTCATGGCTTTTCTTGGTTCTTCTTGGCTCCACCTGTCTCACATTGTCTCTTCTTGGTTCTTCTTGGCTCCGCCTGTCTCTCATTGTCTCTTCTTAGCTCTTCTTGGTTCTTCTTAGCTCTTCTTAGCTCCGCTTGCCTCTTATTACCTTTTCTTGGTTCTTCTTGGCTCCGCTAGGTTCTTCTTGTATCCGCTAGGTTATTATTGTCTCTTCATGGCTTTTCTTGGTTCTTCTTGTATCCGCTAGGTTATTATTGTCTCTTCATGGCTTTTCTTGGTTCTTCTTAGCTCCACCTGTCTCTCATTGTCTCTTCTTGGAGTCTTAGAGTCGTTGACTAGTGTAATAATTGGGAACCCCCGGTGTACTGCTCCTGCTCCATGACTTATTCTTTTACAACTCTTTCATTATTGTATATGCTATTCTGTTTTTCTTATTTTACTATTCTTATCTTATTTCTTTTTCTTACTGTACCAGCTGTTGCAGATGATTTCCATTCGTTTATATTTTGTTTTTTGTTTTTTTTTTAATTAACTTGTCTTGTACTTTTAATTCTTATTTTCTGTTTTCTTTTCATATGTTTCTTTTTCCCTGTCTAAGGATAACACACTGTTTTTCTTTTTACAGACACTGTAAGCACTCTTATATATTTGTGTTTACTAATTATCTCTCTTACTTCTTATTCTTATTCAATACTTACTGTCCTCTCTACAGACCATGCAGATCTTATTTTTACACCTTTACTTTTGTTTTTACTTATTTCCCGTTGCCCTTATGTGGCACTTTTTGGATTGATTATTGTTTTTCATTTTTCCTCTTATTTTCTCTTCTTTTTGCATGTATTTTTTCCGTTTTTATTTTCTTTTTTTTTAGTAACAGCAACGAGTTTACAGGCGAGAACTGAACTCCGTTGTCTGTTTTGTTTTGTTTATTTTCCCCATTAGGGGTTGGATAACGGGCCTCGTCCCCGCATGCACGACTGGAGCTTCTTATTATTCTTTCTTACCGGGGGACTCCGCCAATCACCTGCGCCACCCCTGATGAGCGTTGGTGGTCAGAGGGGTGACTGTGCGGGCTGGGGTAACCTCCACCCTGCCTCCGACCTCCTGACGCTTCTTTCCCCTAGGTTCTTTAGGGTTTTATCCCTCTTTTTCCAATACTTATCTTCAGGGCACCACCGGGTGGTCGGCTAAGGGGTGTGGAAGTCCTGACCTGCACCAGTCGCCCCAACCACCACCAATTTCTCAACAGGACTGCCAGTCGTGGTTCGGCGAAACTCCCCCGTCACTCTATTGTTTTCTTTACTTTTATGTGTTTACAGGTACTGGAGTGTGGGTCCCCTCCACCAACTATCTGCCTGACACTTGAACTTGATTGTTTTGTTGTTTATTTTTCTGTGTTGTCCTTAGTTTAGTACTTGTAAGCGCTTGCATACCGCTTCATAACACCGTATGCGGGGACATTGAAGGCCTAGCTTCATTTATATAAATTGTAGAGCCGTTTATTCAAAAAAATTAGATTCATGCGAGAGCTCCGAAGGGGTGACCATAAGTCACCTATACCGGGGTGGGACAGGGTGGGTGTACCTTCAATGTCTCTTCTTGGCTCTTCTTGGTTCTTCTTAGCTCCGCTTGCCTCTTATTACCTCTTCTTGGTTCTTCTTGGCTCCGCTAGGTTCTTCTTGTATCCGCTAGGTTATTATTGTCTCTTCATGGCTTTTCTTGGTTCTTCTTGGCTCCGCCTGTCTCTCATTGTCTCTTCTTAGCTCTTCTTGGTTCTTCTTAGCTCTTCTTGGTTCTTCTTAGCTTCGCTTGCCTCTTATTACCTCTTCTTGGTTCTTTTTGGCTCCGCTAGGTTCTTCTTGTATCCGCTAGGTTATTATTGTCTCTTCATGGCTTTTCTTGGTTCTTCTTGGCTCCACCTGTCTCTCATTGTCTCTTCTTGGCTCTTCTTGGTTCTTCTTAGCTCCGCTTGCCTCTTATTACCTCTTCTTGGTTCTTATTGGCTCCGCTAGGTTCTTCTTGTATCCGCTAGGTTATTATTGTCTCTTCATGGCTTTTCTTGGTTCTTCTTGGCTCCACCTGTCTCTCATTGTCTCTTCTTGGCTCTTCTTGGTTCTTCTTAGCTCCGCTTGCCTCTTATTACCTCTTCTTGGTTCTTCTTGGCTCCGCTAGGTTCTTCTTGTATCCGCTAGGTTATTATTGTCTCTTCATGGCTTTTCTTGGTTCTTCTTGGCTCCACCTGTCTCTCATTGTCTCTTCTTGGCTCTTCTTGGATCTTCTTGGCTCCGCCTGTCTCCCATAATCTCTTCTTGGCTCTTTTTGGATCTTTTTAAAAATTTATTTGTTCTTTTTAGCCCTGCTTGCCTCTTCTTGTTTCTTCTTGGCTCTAAAAATAGGTAATTCTTTAAATTTTTTTTCGAAGAAAACTTCTTCTAACTGCTTTTCACTTTGTGATGGGATTATTTATTTTTTATTAAAACACAAATGTCCGTGGTATTCCAAGTATAAGGAAATTATTTTGAGCAGTTATTCTAATCATTAAAATACTGTCGTCTAATTTAATATGTTTCCGATTTTCCTTGCGTCAATAGAAAATTCTTGCAAATACGTCATATCGCAAAATAGCTGCCCACATCTCACATTAAGATAAAATTTAATGATTTCTTCCTACGTACAAAGCAATAATGTTCTGCTGATTTTTCTCTATCCAAAATCATCTAGAGAAAATAATAAAGGGAATTCGTTACGGAATACCTTCACCATTGATATAAAACTTATTAGGACCCATAACTTATTACTTTTCGTTTAAAAAACTCAAATGGAAAATTTGTCCTTGATGATCAAACCTTTTCTTCCGACGCGGATTTTTAGCGGTCGAAGATTAAAATGAGAGATCGCCAAAAATCTGAATCTCTTTTTTTCATTTAGATCTTATTTATTTAACTAGAAATAACATATATATTACACATAAACATATTACACACTGATATTATTCACTTTCATTGTTTTGTTGATTGAGCATAAAACTGAGCAATTTTTTTTTAAATTTACCCATACTTTTTTCATTTTTAATTTCGTCTGGGAGGCAATTGTATATGTTGCTTCCCTCGTAACCAATGGATTGCTTGCCATAATGAGTATGTATGGTGTTTAAATGTATTTTATCGTGTTGCCGTGTAAAGTGTGTGTGTACTTGGGACGTTTTAATGAGTTCTGTATTTGTATGTATGAGTTTATTATTTATTTTGTAAATAAGAAGACATGTATTATATTCATATAATTTTCTTAATTTTAATAGTTTTGTTTCCATATATAATTTTTTTGTTGATGTTCTAGATTTGAAGTGAAATAGTTTTTTGATTACTTTGTTTTGTGTTACCTGTAGTTTGTTTATATATGTTTCACATGTATTTCCCCAGATTTCAACCAAGTAGTTTAAATGTGAGTGTACGAGGCTATAATATAAACCTTTTTTAATTTTATTTGGTAACAGATATGATATCCGGCTGAATACGCTAATTAAGGGGGTGATTTTATCTTTAATATCTTGAATATGCTGTTTAAAAGTTAGGTGTTTATCAATGCACAGTCCAAGATATTTCTCCTGTATCAGGATTTGCAGGTTGTTATTTTCAATTTTTAAGGGTACATGAGGAGGAATTATTTTACGAGTTGAGCTTAAAATCATGTATCCTGTTTTTTTAACATTCATTGTTAATATATTTGATTGGAGCCAACTGTTAATTTTGTCTAAGTCACTCTGTGCATTTTCTAGTAAGATGTTTAAATCTTTACCCCAGTAGAAAATTGCAGTATCATCTGCATATAAAAAAATATCACCGTTTAAATCTAATTGGGAGATATCATTTATATAAATTTGGAACAGAAGTGGTCCTAGTATGGATCCTTGCGGAACTCCGTAGTTTATTGGTAGGTGGTTGCTATTTTGATTATTGATGCTAACGAATTGCTTTCTGTTGCTAAGATATGATTTGAATAGATTAAGAGCAGGACCAACTACACCAATTTTCTCGAGTTTCTTGAGAAGTATGTCATGGCTTACTGTATCGAAGGCTTTTTGAAGGTCAATTAGAATAGATAAAATATAATTTCCACCATCAATGCTGCTTCTAAGTTTACTGATTAAGTCATTTACTGCCGCAAGTGTGTTTGATTTTTTCCTAAAGCCATATTGTTTTTTATATAAGAACGATTTTTTTGATAGAAAGTTGTTTAATCTATCGTAGATTACACGTTCAAAGATTTTAGATAAGATTGGTAAGATAGAAATGGGTCTGTAATTTGAGGTATCCGTTTTGGACCCACCTTTGTGAATCGGTATTACCTTAGCAATTTTGCAACTATCTGGAAAAGTTCCCTCTTTAAGACACTGATTAATTAACTTTGATAAAATAGGAACCAATTCTGTGGAGAGACTTAGAACTGTCTTACATTTGAGTGTATCATAACCAGCGCTTGCATTTAGTTTTAAGGATTTTATTATTTTACTTATTTCTAATTCCGTGGTAGGTTGAAGATATAATGATTCCATGCTATCATGCACTAATGTTATTTCATTGGCTAGATTGTATGTGATTTTGTTGTGTATATTATTAGCTAAGGAGGAGCCAATGTTACAAAAAAAATTGTTAAAGTGGTCGCATATCTCTACGTTGTTTGTGATTATTTCGATTATTATTTTTATTAATTATTATTATTATTATTATTATTATTTATATATATTTTATATAGTATCCGGAAACCAGTGGTAACAGTAAAAACTAGTGAATCAACATCAGATGTACACTATAGACAAATTATACATAGTTTCCGGAAACAAATGGTACATGCGGAAAACTGGTGAATCAAGATCATATTTCCACAATAGATAGTGTCCGGAAACTTGTGGTTCAGGCGGGAAACTAGTGAATCAAATGAAAAATATACATAGTGTCCGGAAACCAGTGGAACAGGAGGGAAACTAGTGAATCAAACGAAAAATATACATAGTGTCCGGAAACCAGTGGAACAGGAGGGAAACTAGTGAATCAAACGAAAGATATACATAGTGTCCGGAAACCAGTGGTACAGGCGGGAAACTAGTGAATTAAATGAAAGATATACATAGTGTCAGGAAACCAGTGGAACAGGAGGGAAACTAGTGAATCAAACGAAAGATATACATAGTGTCCGGAAACCAGTGGTACAGGCGGGAAACTAGAGAATTAAATGAAAGATATACAGTGTCCGGAAACCATTGGAACAGGAGGGAAACTAGTGAATCAAACGAAAGATATACATAGTGTCCGGAAACCAGTAGAACAGCCGGGAATCTAGTGAATCAAACGAAAGATATACATAGTGTCCGGAAACCAGGGGAACAGGAGGGAAACTAGTGAATCAAATGAAAGATATACATAGTGTCCGGAAACCAGTGGTACAGGCTGGAAACTGAAATAAATTAAATCAGATAAAAAGAATAAATATATTTGTTTAAAGAAAGGTAATAGAAATTCAAATCAATAAGCTGACGATATTCTACACAGCACAGTTTGCCCCGCGGGATATTTTTTACTGAATAAAGTTAACATAAAAAGTCTGGTTAACGCTTTTTTGATTTGCTTAAATCTTGGAATAGCACATACAATCTTTTGCAATTTATATCGATGTCTTTCAGATAAAAAGTAGCTACACAGCATGGTTTGGAAATAAACCATCTCGGACGAGCGTAAAATGCCTGATAAGTAATTTTATATACAAAGTAAAAAGAATACGTGCTGGAAATCATAATAATTTATATTTCGACGAAATTAAGCGTGGGCTTGTTGAGAAGAAACTGGAAATTTATTCTGAGAATTAATTATCAGACAGGCCTACGACAGACGTACAATCGAAACTGTATAAGATAATGTTATGGTACTTAATGATAATTATAAAGAAATGTGCCTCCGTGAGTAACATACATTAAATCTGCACTGTTCAGAAATACAACCTTAAGACGACATAAGACTCTAATAACGGGGGTTTGCTCTACGCTCACATTTTAAATATTTCCGATGAACGTATTACTATAAATCTTTAATATTTTTAGATGGATTCCTACCGCTATAAGCTATTTATATTTAAGATTAATAAAAACAGGACCTTACCATTTTTATATAAAACGATTTTGAAAATTTTATAAAACGTTTTTCAACTATAAAATTAGCGGTTAGCACCAAATTTTATGTTTATAGATGAACTTCCCGAGGGATTCTTCTAGAAACATTTGAGATTTTAGAAACACGTTCTTTAGAAATAATTAGGTTTATTATCAAATGTTCGATTTTCTAGGCCTGCTAAGGCAAATACGACCGTAGGTCCATCCATTACGGCGGGCCGCGCTCACGATATTATTTTTACACGACTTCATCACTTATGACGTTATGAATCGCACTTTATTTTAAAGATTTGATAGGGAAAATTCAACCGCAGATCTATCCAATACACTATATTTGCTCAGCGGCTGCTTCACTTACGACGTTAAGATTCTGGTTTTATTTTAGGGTATTGTCTCGTCTTAGTGATAATAAATAAGAAATGGACCTACTTGCGTAGTGTACATTATATCCACTGTTTTCAAAAATACAACCTTAAAGTAAATCGGTGTTCCGTCAACCCCTCACGCCTATCTGATAATCCGTAATTCGTGTCTCGGTTCGCGTTTAACACTATAGGCATGTGCAAATTCACAGTGTATCTTTAAATACAACTAAAGCATTTGTCGACAGATTTTTGCTCTATTTCAAACGAGTCGTGTTTTATGAAATATTCTCACCAGTTTTGCAATCATTATAGTTTTTTATATTAGCGCGCTCTTTCTAACTTTCTTATTTATATATCTCCCTCTAAGACCATCGTTGAACTCTTACTACGGGGCCTTAAAGAAGATAATAAGCAGCTTACCTAGAGATACAATACGTAACATATTTAAGTTGGCGTAAATTTCATTGATTTAAAACTAAATACGGTCGGTGCCAGAATATACTATTTGGCATTCTCTAATTTCCCTGGCTTTTCTTCCTGCACTGAACCAAAACAATATTACACGGTGAGCAGGATACAGTATGATATTATATGGATTTTGGCACATTTCAATTGTATTTTATAACAGCTAGGCGTTTCTAGTCAAATAAATGGATAAACATTACATATTATTATGATAAAGTGCACATTTGCTGAACATTTATTACATTCCTGAAATGAGTTTTACGTCAGACTTCACATCGAGATATTGGCTCACTATAATATGTCTATCGACAGTTATTTATTTATACCCGCCTTGAAAGCTTTTGAATGCATACACTGTTATAGGTAAGTTGTTCAGGTTCAGGAGTACAATAATATTTATTTATTGTTTTTATTTTAGTAATTTGTACATTTAAGTTTACAAATGACTAATTAATTATTACATTCAAATATACTATTTTTTTTTTCTTGCTTGATGTGGCTCCTACACAACATCTTGAACTTTTCAATTGGGGCAGACTTAAGGTTTTCCGGCAGTGCGTTATAGTATTTCATCCCTTTATATAATATAGTATTCTGGGTATTCGCTTTGTCCTTCTTTGGTAGCCTAATTTGATTGTACGTCCTAGTTTTATGTTTGTGTATGTCCTTGTTGTATACAATTTTATTCGAAAAATATTTGGGTAGCAGGTTGTTTACAATTTTGTGTAAAAATATCATCGTGTTCAAGGTCAACATCTGTTTCACCGTTAGCCAATTTAGTTCGTTTAACATTTTATTTACTTCTTCATATGAAGCGGTTACTTTGTGATGTGACATTATAATTTAAAATTAAACAGTAACTTTGTAAACATCACTTATGGGTAAATACTTAATGCCGACCGGGTTTCGCTACAACCGTAGCCTCATCAGGGCAGTATAATACTAAAAATCTAAACATTAAATTAACATGTGTAGATATCACGGTAGGTGGACAGTCTGAGCTACAGTGGAAGAGGTAGGGATAAGTGGGAGATTGGGAGGCGAGTGTTCTTTGTCAATAGGGAACAATCTGAGTATAGGGCTTTTATTTAGGTTTATTTGGTTGTTGATGACTTTGCTATTGACGTTTATGGCTTTCCTTAACTCTAACGCTTCTAAGTTATCCAACCTAAGACCTATTCCGTTTTTATGTAATAGGCTGACGCCAGTATTTTTGTCGAACGTATGGTTGGTTGCTATGAGGTGATTTGCAAATTCGGAGAATCCATTACTGTTTAAGCATCTTAGGTGTTCTTTGACTCGCGTTTTGATATTACGCGCTGTTTTGCCTATGTAAAACGCGGGACAGTCACTACATTGCAGTGAGTAAATACCTGAGTGATTTAACCGATGTTCTTTGTCTTTAACGTTCATCAAAAATTTACCTATACTATTGTTAGTGTAAAACGCTGGTTTGATATCTGGTGGGAGGTTTTTTATGCTTTTTTGAGAGAAATTATCGATGTACAAAATTCTACGCCATTGTTGAGGTTGATTATTATTAGTTGGCATATTATTATTATGAGGGGAGCTGTTAAATAGAAATTTGCTTGTCGATAATCTTTTTAATTTCTTGTTTAGGATGTTATTGACCATATTTGCATTATAGCCATTATTAATCGCGATTTGTTTAATCGTCGCTAATTCTAATAAGAAGTTGGAATTTGATAACGGGACGGTAACTAATCTATGGATCATGGAATGGAAAGCAGAATGTTTGTGGGAGATGGGATGGTTAGATGAATTATTAATAGTTGTATCAGTGTAAGTGGGTTTACGATAGATTTTAAATTCTATTTTATTGTTAATGATTGATAGGGTGAGATCTAAAAAGTTTAAGCTAGAATTAGTTCCTATTTCTATTGTGAATTTAATTTTTGTATGAAAAGAGTTTATTAGTTTTAGGAAGGAATCAAGTTGGCGCTCAGTACCTGTCCAGATACAGAAAACATCATCGACATATCTCTTCCACAATAACACATTCTTTAATAATGGCGATTTACAGTTAAAAATGTTATTCTCTAGATTGTCCATAAATATGTCGGCGATGAGGGGAGAAGTCGGAGCTCCCATTGCCAGGCCATCTGTTTGTTGATAAAAAAGTTCATTGTATTGGAAATAATTTTGACTTAGACAAACATTAAATAGGTGAGAAAGTTCCTTAGAGAAATTATTTGGTAGTTTTGAATTTTGTAATAATTTGAACAATATGCTTTTACTTTCATCTACGGGAATATTTGGAAATAAGTTAACAACATCAAATGAGACTAATTTTGAGTTATTCGGAATATGTAGATTTTTTAGTTCATCAATCAAAGTGAATGAGTTCTTAATGGTGAATTTCGGAGCAAACACTTTAGAATTATTAAATACTTCAGTTATAAATGAAGCTGTTTTGAAATTCGGAGAATTACAACTTGACACGACCGGCCTAATAGGTTTATCGTTTTTATGGATTTTTAAGAAACCATATAATTTAGGGGCCAATGGATTTTTTGTTAGAAATTTTACTTGTTGGTATGAATTGTCTTGAAAGATAGGGGATTTGCATGAATTCAAAGCACTTTTAATGTTATCTAGGTATTTGGTAGTGGGGTCTTTAGGTAGAATGTCAAATTTGTCCGTCTTAATAAAGTCTTGCACTTTGGAATTATAGTCACTTTTATTCATTATAATTATCGTGTTGCCTTTATCAGCCTTTGTTAAAATTAATTGTTCATCCTTTAATTTCTTCCTGATGTTCAGCATAATGGATGTTTCACGATTATAGTTGACTTTAAGTGTAGGAATGAGCTTTTTTATTGTTTCTGCACTTTTGTATAGAGGTGGTCCAGGTTTATTATATAACGCGGTCTCGATGTCCACTGCAACGTTTTCCACTGCACTAATGTAATTCTTTTTATTATAATCTAAGTTGTATTTTAAACCTTTAGATAACAGAGACAGCTCGTTTGGTTGGAACTGAACTGATGAGAGATTCTGTAACCGGTCGAAGAACTGATGGGTATATTTTACTGGTTCATTGTTATTATTTTTATGTTGTGACAGATTAAGGTTAATTAGTTTTTTGTTTATGGTTTCACGTTTTTTGTAGGCCTTTATAGAGGCGAAGTTTCTAACTTTGTCGTCAAACAGATCCCATTCAACCGGGTGTAATTCGTTCACCAATTCTATGTGTAAAACTTTTAACGTTAATTTAATATTATTTCTCATTTTATATGCACTTTTTAGGTCTTCTTTTAACCATGCAATTTTAGCTTTAAATACAGATGTTTTTGAAATGTCCGGTTTATTGTTCATATTTTTAAACTTAGCGTTCAGATATTTAGGGAAAACTTTCATTTTAAGACACTGTTTGTAAAAGAATATATCCACACACGAAATTCTATATTTTACGGTAAATTTTTTATACATTTTTGCTTTAATAGCTGTACTTGCTAATATTATTTCTTCATATGAAGCGGTTACTTTGTGATGTGACATTATAATTTAAAATTAAACAGTAACTTTGTAAACATCACTTATGGGTAAATACTTAATGCCGACCGGGTTTCGCTACAACCGTAGCCTCATCAGGGCAGTATAATACTAAAAATCTAAATATTAAATTAACATGTGTAGATATCACGGTAGGTGGACAGTCTGAGCTACAGTGGAAGAGGTAGGGATAAGTGGGAGATTGGGAGGCGAGTGTTACACTGATACAACTATTAATAATTCATCTAACCATCCCATCTCCCACAAACATTCTGCTTTCCATTCCATGATCCATAGATTAGTTACCGTCCCGTTATCAAATTCCAACTTCTTATTAGAATTAGCGACGATTAAACAAATCGCGATTAATAATGGCTATAATGCAAATATGGTCAATAACATCCTAAACAAGAAATTAAAAAGATTATCGACAAGCAAATTTCTATTTAACAGCTCCCCTCATAATAATAATATGCCAACTAATAATAATCAACCTCAACAATGGCGTAGAATTTTGTACATCGATAATTTCTCTCAAAAAAGCATAAAAAACCTCCCACCAGATATCAAACCAGCGTTTTACACTAACAATAGTATAGGTAAATTTTTGATGAACGTTAAAGACAAAGAACATCGGTTAAATCACTCAGGTATTTACTCACTGCAATGTAGTGACTGTCCCGCGTTTTACATAGGCAAAACAGCGCGTAATATCAAAACGCGAGTCAAAGAACACCTAAGATGCTTAAACAGTAATGGATTCTCCGAATTTGCAAATCACCTCATAGCAACCAACCATACGTTCGACAAAAATACTGGCGTCAGCCTATTACATAAAAACGGAATAGGTCTTAGGTTGGATAACTTAGAAGCGTTAGAGTTAAGGAAAGCCATAAACGTCAATAGCAAAGTCATCAACAACCAAATAAACCTAAATAAAAGCCCTATACTCAGATTGTTCCCTATTGACAAAGAACACTCGCCTCCCAATCTCCCACTTATCCCTACCTCTTCCACTGTAGCTCAGACTGTCCACCTACCGTGATATCTACACATGTTAATTTAATATTTAGATTTTTAGTATTATACTGCCCTGATGAGGCTACGGTTGTAGCGAAACCCGGTCGGCATTAAGTATTTACCCATAAGTGATGTTTACAAAGTTACTGTTTAATTTTAAATTTTATTTACTTTTGAATACCTATTTCGTCTGAGTATTGTTCTCATTGCCCTATTTTGGAGAATTTGAAATTTATTTTGCTCTCGGTCGTTACACAGGAAAAGGATAGTTGAGCAGTAATTAAAATGTGGAGCAATAATGGAGTTATAAATGGTGATTGCAGTTTTTTCGGACAGTTTTTGGACAATAATAAGTGTATAGTACGTAACATAATAAACTGAGTATAAACAATATAAGCGGGTTATAAGTTATTATATAGAGTTTCGTTGTATAAAGGAGTTTAATAATTATATATAATAACAAGGGTACAAAATGAGGAACTATGAAGGTAGTTACAGAGCAATATGTAGTAACTGTGTCCATATTTATAATAATGAATTTGAATAGCTTGTAGCTTGTAGCCTTACAGGTTAAATATCTGGACAATATACTTAAGACTTGAAGGAAATAGAAGATATGGAACGACAAAGGAGAGCAATCAGTATAAGAACCGAAGTGCTCTCAAGGCGGTTCTACCACTGTAACGAAGATGTTAGAAAATTGCTCTTTAACTATTGACAGGCCATGATGCCACACAAAACGTCTGTAACCAAGTAGGTCTTCCGATGACCCCATGATTTTTCTGTCTTATGGGCTTTTAAACTATATAAATCCCAATTATTTAGTCAATTATTAATGGTAACTTTTATTTCAGTCGTTTATTGATGGTAAATTTTGGGTACTACCTACTCCCCCACTTGATAGTTAAGACGTACAGTATTGCCCTATACACTATATTGGACACAATATCCAGTAGCGCAATGGAACAAGCTGAGGATGTGCTACAACAACGTATGCAGGCAACTTATGCAATACCAAGGTTCTGCAGTGCCTCTACGATGTTCACAGAAGGGAGAGTGCACTCATTCCCGGTCTTACACGTCACCGATTAGCCAGCTTCTGGGGCAGAGCACAAAAGTCAACACACGTCATCGTCATGGCTGCTTCAGAGTGGCTCAGCTCTTCGCTTAATGAGCGATGGATGCAGACGATGTGGCGACGTCCCTGATGGACGATCATTTAATTTATCTTATTCATTTAATGCGTTTTCATGTTATCATAAATATACATTTTTTTCTCTTCTAATTGTAATTTTTCTTATATCTTAATTTAGAAATATCATGTATGATGTAATATATGGCAGAATGGGATTGCAGTACACTGCTAGTCCTGTTGGATTAACAACTTATGAGGAAGCTACAAGCCAAACATGTGTATATTCTTGGTATACCTTATATTGTAGGTAATAGGCATTAAAATCGCTTCACAAACGGAGTCTAGAAACGTTCGATTTCAACCACAATACTAGTTTTTATTTATTTTGTAAGTAATTTTATAAGAAAGCAAAAAATTCAATGAAGCAAAACTGTCACAGATGATCTTAGCTATAATCCTGTATTTTTTAAGTTATTTCCTTTACGCGTTCATACATTTTTATTGAAAAAAAATTTTTTTAGTAGTTAACATAATTTTTTTTTATTGATTAATTTATTTCTTATTCGCATTCTACTCAAGCGAAACGATAGAAAATCCTTCAGTTTACCTAAAGCATATTTTTTTGGTATTCATAATGTACACCAATTCGTCATAAAGATTAATCAAAATAGTGATTTACCATTAAACTTTGCCTTAATTGTAAAGTATGTTTGTATTTAGCAATCTTTTATCACGTCAGTTTGGGTGTTTTACAAAATATAACTAAATTAATACAGCGATAAAAGGTGCACATGAAAAAGTATGGAATATAATTCGAATGTTGTACAAAGGAATTGGATAAGTTTTTTTTTTATATAAAAACGAGTATTATAAATGATATGATAACGTATTTAAAGTAAGTTTTAAAAATACACATCAGTTTGTTGTAACAACATATACAGGGTGTATCGTCACGTACCCGACAAACTTTAACCAGCTATTCCTTAGCACATTTGGAGTATAAAATGTTATGGGCACTTTGCTGTCCGGTAACATTTTTTTTAGTAAATAAATTACTATTCATATTTTCACCAATGTTTTATCCTTTATCAAAGTTTGAAAACCCACCTGGCAATATTTTATTCGAGTTTCGTTGAATAATATACGTACGTACCTACATTAGCGCGCTTTTACAATCACAACGAAATGGCATGGCACCATTCGTCTCATTTTTAGCTATTATTATTTAGTGTGTATGAAAGAGCGAACACGCTTTTTGACACACTTGCTAATAACAGCTGTTGAACACGAGAAAAAATGCCAATGACAGTGACGGAGTGTGGATTTTTTTAATCATTTTTTGTTTTTAATTGAAACACAATGTTACCGGACAGCAAAGTGTCCATAACATTTTTTACTCCAAATGTGCTAAGGAATAGCTGGTTAAAGTACCATAGATACACATAGATAACAGACCTTGGCAGCACCGCTGTGCAAAATCACCTCATCCTAGTCTACCCTAGTCTCTCCAGTCACCTACCAGCCTTTCATGCCACCTAGTGCATCCTCTCGACCCTTTCAGACTCCTTCCTGGCTCCAATACCTAAATAAAATCCAGCAAAAAAAAAAAAATTCTTTCTATTGTCGTGATCCGACGATTTCACACCTCTGTCTCAGACCCTTAGGGCTCGCTTATCGCAGGCTATCATAAGCAAAATCTTGAACCAAAGTCAAAGTGAAGTTTATGTGTGTCATCTGTAACAAAATACATAAACAAAAACAGAAAATAAAAACAAAAACTTTAAACAAAATATGGCTTATCTGTCCTCCAGGCAGACATCCTCGGTTGAAAAGGTCCCGTAAATCCCGACACCACTTGACACTTGAGTCAGGTATAAAATCTTCGACTGCACTGAGAATCTTTGTTCTAGGTTCACTTTCAAAATTTAATCGGTTTAAAAGTATTGAATTCCCTAAGTCTAATCTTAAACTTTAGGGTGCACAGTTTACACCCACGATGTGCATTGTGCAAGCGGGTTCCCCTACAGAGCATCGGACCATCCCAACTAATTTATTAGGTAATAATAAATTTTTTACACAATATAGTGAAGAAGCATTTTTTTCCATTTCGAAATAATCCATCCAATTTATTTTTTTACTTTAGTGACTACTTCTATTTTCACTAATAGATGTATTTAATTTTTTTTTTTTTTACCCGAGGATTGAACCTTCCTCCCCAAGGTCTGACTGAAATGAGTGAACGGCGCTATTACTTAAACCAAATACCGATTAGATGGTACAGAGAATTATTTCGTTTACTGACTACTTTAAATTTATATAATGTCTCCAATTTCAGAGAAATGCGTCTGTGGAGGTGCCAAAAAAACACACAATGCATTGTCATCGACAACGGGTATCTGCCACGTGTCAGCTTGATCGGATGTCGGGAAAATGGTTAATTTCTACTCCCAAAATTCTACTTCATTCATTCATTTATTTATTCATTCATTCAAGAAAACGAAAGTGAAATTCAAATACGTATATGTATTTAAAAGTTGGCTAAATTGGGAAAAGTCTCTAACTGGAGAGAAAGTAAGTTCTCCTTGCAATAAACCTGAAGCCAATAGAATGTCAATGAAAAATTGATACCTCGAGTACATTGCAAGCGTCTAACTGATTTGTAAGTTAAATCGTTAGTATGTGTAATATCCGGTCTACTGAACGATCGATTCATCTAGGTAAAATCTAGACGTTGCAATGTCCGACCGTGAAAACAAATAGACTGCAAATTAAATGACACGCTGCAAAAATGTGGGTAATTATGTGTAATTTGTTTGAGGTTGGCTTATGTGTGATAATCCCTTTTTAAGAAGACGCGTTACTGATCAAAAGCTTAGTCGTTATCGAGAAACGTAAATGCATAGTTTGTATGAAGGTGAACTTTACTTGACCTACGTTTATGAATATTGTTTCACCTAGTTCAAGTTGAACGGAACTTCTGCATTGTACCCTTGATCTATAATTTAATAGATTATTCCAAGCATCAAATACATAATTTTAAAAATATTCCAAGTAAATAACCATCACGCGATTTGCTTCGGAGGGAGAGAGGGGGTGGAACGTAGTATACCCATGTATGTGTATGTGATGTATGGTAATCAGTTGGGTATTCAAGCGATAGATGACACTAGTCATGAAGCTTACTCCAGAGTCCGAAAGATGTCGTTAGAGTGTAGCGATTGCCTGTGGGATATTATTGCCGGACAACAAGCTTCTAGAAACAGAGAATTACCAACCCTCGGGTAATGAACAGTGTAGCTAAATCCAGACCTATTTATTGTAACGTAAATAAACGCAATTATAGTAAAAGAACCTTTTACTTTACCAAAGAGTTCCCAACACAGAAATCTGCAAGTAAAGCAGAGACATAACAGTGTACAACTTCTATCACTGTATTAATTCAGCTATATTCTATAAAACTAAATACTAACATGCTTTACAATATTCTATCCATTTTTATTTTTATAAATATCAACAAAGTTACCACGCATTGCTATGTAACTAGTTGTATTCTACGTGTTCACAGATGGCGTTAATTAATTAATTTTGTTTAAATACGCTTTTGCAAGGTATTGCTTTACAGTATTAAGACAAATTATTTGTTTGCGCCTTCATATACGCAATATGAATATGAATAAATAGTTTTGTCCATATAAAAACTCAATTCTATCGAGAAAGGCATACAAATACAATATTGGATTGAATCATCGGTAAAATATTGCATTTGTGTGCCTTTCTCGAAAGAATTAAGTCTTTAAACGAACAAAACTATTGATTCATATTCGAATTGCGTATATACGGGCGCAAACAAATGATTTGTCTTAGTATTGTAAAGCAATACCTTGCAAAAGCGTATTTAAACAAAATTAATTAATTAACGCCATCTGTGAACACGTAGAATACAACGAGCGTTGCGTTTAACCTTAAGTACTTATTATTACTATTAGTACTCCTGTTATTATACAGTGGGTTGCCATATTAATAGGGGCACCTATAGAAAATGTGTTTTTTACACTTTGTGTTCATAAAACACAAATGTTTATGATTTTAGGTGCGGTTATTATTATTTATTTACAAGGAAATTGAATTTAGAAAAATTAAACACCGTATTTGTCATTAATCTACGATTATTATTTTTTTAACATTATCGAACACAAAGTCAATATTTCGTAATTTCGCCTTTAGCCGCAATAACAGCTTGTACACGCCGTGGTATACACTCTATGCACAATTTTTCAGTAATCTTTAGATCAGGAGAATGATGCCACACCCGGATGAGGGTTTCGATGAGCTGCTGCTTTATTGTGATCATCTCATTGGCAATCTCCCCCTTGGTGAGCTCCTACAGGTTTTTAATAGGGTTCATGTCAAGGGAAGTCCCCGGCCGAGGTAAAACCTGCACATTTATTTCAGCCAGGAATGCAGTGACAGTCCTGGTTTTATGAAAAGGTGCGGAGTTGTGCATAAAGACGTATTCCTGGTCACCAGGGAACCATTCTCCGACTTGAGGCAGTAATCGATTTTCCAGTATTTGTCTGTACTGATCCTGCCTCATAGTCCCTTGCACGATGTGGAGGCGTCCGATCCCTTTGGAAGAGATGAGTGACCACATCATGATACTGGTAGGGTGTTTGATCGTCTCTACAAGGCAGTACGGATGAAATTTCTCTCCTGGGCGTCGTCGGACGAACGATGATTAATCCAACAGAATTTGGAATATGGACTCGTCAGAGAAGCACACCTTAAAAAGGGCCATAATCAAACTAATGGAATTTTTTGAAAGCTTGAAAACCACAAAAATGTTAATTACCATATTCCAGTTCTCTATAGTCATGTTTTCGTGCGCGTTGGCCCATTCCAGTAGTTTTATCCTCATATCTACTGTGAGGCGAGGTTTTTTAGCTGGCCTATGACCAATAAGGTTCTCCTCAGCCAATATCCTCTGGACTCTCCTTTGGGAGACTTCGATATCTTCTTTGTTGATCATCAAAGTCAGACGAACCACACTCTTTTGGCGGTTTTGGAAACAGACGTCTTTGATTTTGCGACCAGTAAGAGGTGTAGTGATTAGTTTTCTGCCACATTTCCCAATGTGATCCAATTCAAGGGGCAGGTTTTGATTGATTTTCTAATTTATCCTGTTAACCACAGACTTTAAAATACCTGTAATGGCTGCTTTATCCCTTTGGAAATGTTGAGTGTTTATCAATAGTGTCTTCACTTTCGGAAATTTTCTTGGGGACGTGTCTGAAGACCAAGCCATACTGAAAAAACAGAACATTGGACTCAATATGGAAAAACTATTCACTGAAATAAGATATGAAATAAAAAATTACAGAAATTAATAGATAATTAATAATTACTTATAATTTTTGTATAGCTAAACTGTTAACACTCTTAAATATAATTATAATGTATATTTATTTACCAGAACTTCAATCACACTTTTTCACAAAAATGCTGGCCACGTGCAAAAAACCTTAAATTTTCGAGGGATGTGGCACTTTGCGAGTATTGCCACTTCCTTAAAGTATCAGTGGTGATACCAGCAACAAAAATAACGAAGGAATGGCCATCATATCCAAGTTATTTAGAAGTAGAGACAACGTAAACATAAAAATCAGGAAATATTGGAACTGTCCCTATTAATATGGCAACCCACTGTACATATATATAATTATTGAACTCCTTTATATAACAGAACTCTCTGTGACAACTTGTATTGTACCTGCCTATATCGTTCATACTCACTTAATTATGTTATGTACAATATACTTATCGTTGTACTCCTGAAGTTACCTATATGGATGAATGAATGTGTACATGTTAAAAGCCTTCAAGGCGTGAATTAATCCATATATATAAATTAATATTCCTTTGTTTGTACCCTATAGACTCAAAAACAACAGAACCGACTTTTTCTTTTTAGTGTCAGGAGTGCTTAGAGAATTGTTTGAATGCATGGACCTAAAAAACCCTATGTACAAGGTCTGCAAATGGTAGGCGAATAGGATGGACCATGAGGTGATGGAAGTGTGCGAAGAGCGAGATGTTTCGCCGGTACATCCACTCTACAAATGGTATAGGGTTTGCAAATGATCTTGCACGAACAAAAGATACTTTATTACTAGAGCCGTCAGCGTAACTGAAAGGGTATCATAACCTATGATTTAAAAAAAACTTTATTCCACACGGGAGGCCCTGAGGAAAATGATTTCCCTCAAGGCCTTCTGGAAAGGAAGGAGAGGAAGTTCTGGGAATGAAACAGATACGGGTAGGAATCTGAGGGGATCCAGGAGTGACGGACTTGTGGATCCATCCCTCCCACTCAAGTGCAAGACGATGAGTGGAGAGTGTCCTGCTGGAGAGGTCAAAAGGTCTTCCTCAATCAGCCTTACCAGCAGTTACCTCACCTCATTAACCCGGACACGTAGCGAACCACTCGGGGCGATACTGAGAGTGTTTTCCACTCTGGAACGTGCCGCAAATGTACTATATATATTTTAACAAACTTATTATGAAATAACACAAATCAATCGGATAAAATTTACTTGCGAACGTCGGGATTTGAACTCGCGACCACGGAGGCGTCAAATATTGGCCATCGTCAATGAGATAGCGAATGAAACGGTAAAGGTTTTTTAGATATGCATTTCGGGCAGAGTGAAGATTTCCCTGATGATGGCCAACCTCCGACTTGGCAAGGAGGGAAAGGATTCGGAACCAAAATATAACTTGAAATGGCATAAGCCGTGTTTGGAGACCAGGTTTGCATTTCCAGGTACTTCCAACCTTCATCCTCTCCAT